>NW_026659630.1:0-3434 GCF_009828535.3 Hylobates moloch | reverse complement strand
CCCACTAACTCTTAAGAGCACAGTGAATTAAAATAGGGTAGGCAAGGCGTACAAGTTTAAATAGCTAAAAGATATTTTAAGGTATTGGCATCATAGGTCTTGCTACAACAAACATACATTGAATGAGCATTAATTTTCATTTTGCTTCAAAAGTTTTCTAAAATTACTTAACTTTTTTTAAATGTCAATAGTCAATAGTACTATGTATCTATTAAGGTGAAGGCAAAAAGCGAAAATCTTAATACATACAAGGAGAATAATTATACAACCCTCCCCCAAAAACTGCAAGGAGCTTCTACAGTTGAGTATTGAATTTAGGACTTTTGATAGCCCAAGCCAAACGGAGTCAAGGGTTCCCTTTATCTATTTAAATGAAGTATACCAGATAGCCAGGTGCAAAGAGCAGTTTCCTGCCATCCAAGAAACTTTCACTCCATTTGAGGAGATAGCACACAAAATAAATAATAGAGTAAACTGGGCATGATATTGGTGACTAAGGACAGTAGACAATACATGATTGAAAAACATACTGAGCATTAAATAGCTAGCTTTTAGGTCTTACATTGAAAGCCCTGCATCATGCAGACCAAGGTGGTTCTACTGACAATTAACTACTAGAGGAAAAAATTAAGCATTTTTTAAGAAACTAGATTTAAAAAAAAAAACACCACTTCTCCCCTTTTGTTGCTGTTAAAAATGTAAACTGGACATTTGCTGTAGTGAGCCAATGCCAAATCCACATGGGACACTTTGTGGGTGATTGGGAGATGGGCAAACACTTGGGAGAGGCAAAGGAAGTAATTCCCATCCATTGAAACAAAATGAGACCTGAACCTCACTCCACAAACTCCACTGTGGTCTCCATCCTCCTTTAAGAGGTCCTTGATGTTTATTTTTATTAACACTCTGTATAACTTTGAGGCTCAGAGACCAAAATCATATCTCCCATCTCAGCTCTGTCTGTATATTCAATGGCACAAAATTTAATTTCTCTGAAACTTACTGTTTCAGCTTCCATCCCAGTGCCTGACTTAAAGAGGAATCTAGGAAATGTTGAACCTGAGGCTGTTGGGCAGCCTAAAAATGGTGGGACAGTGTGAAGTGTGCTGTAGGCCTCTATGCACTTAACACAATTGGCACAGTCCTCTACACCTCAGTCCTGTCTGCAGGAAGAGGTACCAGCGATAGGACATGTTAGGTGGGGAAGGAATGACAAAAGATGATGGATAACAGAATGACCTAAAAGACATAAATATATAAACATAACTAAATTTTAAAAGGCTATTAGAAAGGTTGTGAACAAAATTTCTCCATGTCTACTGAGACTAGTGAAATTTTCTGGATTAAATGCAATAGCAACTGGATCTCTTACACATGCTGGTGAGACTGTAAAATTGTCATAACTTCTTTCAAAAACTATTTGGCAATATCTATCAAAGTTGAGCATATGCCTGCACCATGGTCCAGCAATTCTATTCCTAGTTATAAATGCATACATATTCCACCAAAAGGATTGTACTAGTATGTTCCTAGCAGCACTATTCATAATCACTATTATTACTATTCGTAATCAATAGCTAAAAGACATTTTAAAATGTTGACATCATGTGTCTTGCTACAACAAACATATATTGAGTGAGCATTAACTTTCGTTTTGCTTCAAAAGTTTTCTAAAATTACAGTTTTTAAAAACGTCAACAGTCAATGGTACTATATGTCTGTTTAATATTAAGGTGAAGGCAAAAGGCAAAAATCACAATAAATACAAGGAGGCAAAAAGAATAATTACATCCACTCCCCCCCAAAAAAAAACTAAATTGCAAGTGACTTCTAGAGTTGAGTATTGAATTTAGGATTTCCGATAGCCTAGTGAATAGTAAATTATTCATTTAGGAATGGCAGCTACCTAAATACTCATCAATAGAATAGTAGTAAATCGTGGTATATTAACACAATAAAATACTACATAGGAATGATAATGAACTGTCTACAATACACAATAAGGATGATTCTCACAAAGGTAATGTTGAATAAAAGAAGGCACAAAATGATACATATTATGTGGTTCCATTCACATCAAGTACAAAAGTAGACAAAATTTACCTATGATATCAGGAGTTGGAAGAGTGGTTTCCACGGGATAAGTGATAAAGGGAGATTTAAGAAGTTTCTGGAGGGGTGGAAGTTATTTATCTCTTGATCTGGGTGCTAGTTACATAGGTGTGTTCAGTTTGTGAAAATTAATTAAGCTGCACATTTGTGTGTACTTTTCTATGTATATTATACTTTAATAAAATGTTTCAATTTATTTACAAAAATAAAGAAAATGCAGTAGCAGAGTTCTCAACTAAACGTAAGGAGGACGTTTAAGCAATCAGAAACTTTAAACACTAAAGGAAGACTGAGAGTTCTCTTCCTTGGAAGGAGAAAATCTGTAGGAAGTTCTAGGGAGCATGCCACCATAGAAACAATTAAAAATAAGCCATCTAAAATATTTCTTGCTTTAAAGATATCAGTGCCAGACTTCTTAAGATTAAGGCTAACCTGTTTTTCTTTGCAGATTTTTTACTACTCAACCAGCATTTTTCAGACGGCTGGTATCAGCAAACCTGTTTATGCAACCATTGGAGTTGGTGCTGTAAATATGGTTTTCACTGCTGTCTCTGTAAGTCAATGCCCCAGACAAATACTCCGCTTGTTCCTTAGTCCAGAAATTGCAGGGGGAGGGGGTGGGGGTGGGGAACTTGGGCTCTAAAAGCAATCAATGACTTATTGTACACATGCTCTAAGTGTGTAAACCCAAGTGAGTCATGAGAAGAGTCCTGTCTGAATAAGCCAACTACTGCATTGAGATTAGGCATAACTGAGAAGGTGAATCACTGGTTCTCTGCACTGCTGGGATGCCATTTAGTCACTCATTTGTGAATTTTTGACTCACTTGGGGGCACAGAGAATTTCCTCCTTGTGCAGATTCCTAGGTTCCTTCTTTTCTCTGTACATAAACCCCTTGGGAGTAGCTGACAGCTTGTCATTTCTATTGATATTGGATGGTCTACTTAGATTCCTCTTTTTACATAGTTCAAATTCTTTTTTTACCATGTGCCTTGGGGGAAACATATAAAAATAAATAAACAAGGCCCTCTCTAACAGACATTTAAGCCTTCAGGCAAAGTTAAACAGGCTCAGTAAATGGTATTAAAGCCATTGGGCAGAGCTTCCAAGTAGTTCACAAGGTTGTGGCTTCTGGTGATGCATAAGAGTATGTGTGATATTATGAGGGAAGTGACATAGTAACTAGAAATGTTATTGTTTTCTTCCAACAAAAAAAGAGTCATATAATCTTCTTACAACCAAATAACTTTATATAAGAAGTGATGGTTCTTATATATTAAGGATATATAAGAAGTGATGGTTCTTATACATTAAGGATATAT
>NW_026659629.1:0-3434 GCF_009828535.3 Hylobates moloch | reverse complement strand
GCTCACTGCAAGCTCCGCCTCCCGGGTTCACGCCATTCTCCTGCCTCAGCCTCCCGAGTAGCTGGGACTACAGGCGCCCGCCACCACGCCCGGCTAATTTTTTGTATTTTTTTTTAGTAGAGACGGGGTTTCACCGTGGTCTCCATCAGGATCCTGACCTCGTGATCCGCCCGCCTCGGCCTCCCAAAGTGCTGGGATTACAAGCGTGAGCCAGTGTGCATCCATCTTGCTCACTTTTTTTTTTTAATCCCCAGCTGCAATCTACACTCGCAGGGGTCTGTCCTGCCTCCCGAGGCTGCATTGCAGTGGGCGCGAAAGGCTCGTGTGTACCTAAGTATAGGGGACCTGTCTGCAGCAGGAGGGCCTCGAAGGACACGGAGGATTATGGTATCACTGAAGGCATAAGATTCAGAGGTGCCCGCGGTCTAGCGTCCCCCAGTTTGGGCGGAAAGTCGAACTGCTCACAACGGCGGTCCTCGCGAGCGCCCAGCGCAGCGGCTGCAATGCCTCATCCCATCCTGCGAGGGCCGCTAGGAGCGAGTCACGGCGCGGGGCCGCTCTGGTCGCCCGCGAGTGTCGGTGGCCCCGCCCCGCCCCGCCCGCAGCCGCGGGTGGAGACCGAGGACGGCGCCAGCGCGTGCGCGCTCCCTCGGTGCGGCGGGCTGCGTGCGCGAGTGGGAGGTGGCAGGCCTGCGCCTCCGGCCTTGCCCGCACCCGCTCCCAGCGCGACGTCTGCAGCCATGAACCGGTTTGGTACCCGGTTGGTGGGAGCCACGGCGACCTCTTCGCCGCCGCCGAAGGCCCGCAGCAATGAAAACCTCGACAAAATAGATATGTCTTTGGGTGAGGGGCCGAGTTGGACCGAGTTGGAGTGCGGGGGAGGGCGCGGGTGGAACCCGGCGGCGCGGTTTGTGGGGGCAGGGGCGGTCGGCCGCAGTTGCCGGCGGAGTTTCCTCGCTGGTGGGCGGACCCGAGCGGAGGCCCCGAGGACAGCCGGGAGCGCAGGCTCGACGCCAGGTGCCCGGCTGGACCGCGAGGGACCCGGGCGTCCCCTCGGCCGCGGCTGTCGGAGGAGGGGCTGTGGAGGCGGGGGCCCGGGCGCTGCGGGCCCGAAGGTTCGCGGGGTCGCGGGGGGCGTCTCTTCTCCCCGGAGGGGCTGCGGCTCGCGGCTCGCCGGCTCTTTGTGAGGAAAGGTCCGCGGGTTTCCCTGGAGTGCGTTCGCGGTGGGCGTTATCGGGAAGCGAGGGGAATGGTCCGACCGAGCCGTTCTCTCTGAAGAAAGGTCTTGGAGAGCCCGGCCGGGGCTGCGGTCGGTCCAGCCAGCGCTTCCGGAGCTTTCCCTGGTCGCCGGGCGTTCCAGGCCGGCGCTGGCCATGGCTGCCGGGCGCGACTCTCGGGGCCACCTCCGGCCGCGGCCCCGGAGTGTCTGTCAGAAAGGAAGCGGCGCTCGGCCGCCTGTGGGATGTTGTTGTGTACTGAGCGCTGCCTAGAAAAGCACAGCCTCCCTCTCCAGGCCTCAGAGCTAGCTAATGGGGGAAAAAGCAAACATCTTTGAAGGAGAGATGATTGCTGTGGCTCGCTGAGAAGCCAGGGAAAGCGTGGGGTTCTTGAGCGCATCTAAGAGGGTGGCGTGCTTTCTTGCCGATTATATAAAAAGCAGCAGGTTGGTGATTCCGTTAAAATCCAGCCCTGACACTACCGAGGCACCAGCCGCTGTGGTTAGCTGAGGTGGGCTAAAAGTACGAACATTTTTGTCGGGATTCAAGTGATGGCGTTGGGTGTAAGTCAGCTCTGCCAGCTGTTTGGCCGGCAGTTTTTCGGATATTTGAAAAGTACCTGACTAGTGGATTCCGAGGCGTACCCTTTCCCAGGACGGTCCTTAGGGTAATAACCGTCTTGGAAACCTTCTTTCAGTTTTCATTTCTTCCCATTTGTTGTGTGTGTCTTTTGTTGTGGTTTATCTGGAACATTTTTGGTTCCAGGTGAGATGGGAACTATTGATTTCTAGGATTGCCACAGTCGGAATCCAATATGTGAACTAAGCAAATGATCAGAAATAATAGGTTTGGCCTCAAGTCTTGCCTTGCTGCTGGTTAGTAGTGAGCTTGTAAGAAATGAGAAAGCCGGGGCTGGGCGCGGTGGCTCACGCCTGCAATCCCAGCCCTTTGAAGGAGGAGGCGGAGGCGGGCAGATG
Organism: Hylobates moloch; assembly: GCF_009828535.3. Taxonomy (NCBI): domain Eukaryota; kingdom Metazoa; phylum Chordata; class Mammalia; order Primates; family Hylobatidae; genus Hylobates; species Hylobates moloch. Next base: position 1,240 of record NW_026659629.1, on the reverse strand, counting down.
GCTTGAGCCCAGGAGTTCGAGACTAGCCCCGGCAACAAGGTGAAATCCCGTGTCTACTAAAAATACTAAAATTAGCCGGGCGTGGTGGCCGCGCGCCTGTAATCCCAGCTAAGGCATGAGAATAGCTGGAACCCGCGGGCGGATGTTGCAGTGAGCCGATTGCGCCACTGCACTCCAGCCTGGGCGGCAGAGCGAGACCCTGTCTCCCCCTGCCCCCCCCCCCAAAAAAAGAGAGAAACCTTTTGAGGTAAGGCCAAGAAATAATGTAATAATGAATATTTATTGAGTGCTTACTACCTACCAGGTCCTGTACTAAGCATTTTATATGTTAACTCAGTTTATCCTCATAATAACTCTGAGGATTCTAGCGATCGAGAGCACGGAACCCAGAACCACATTGTCTCAGTTCAGGTCCTGGACTAAGCATTAAATTAAATTAATTAATTAATTAATTATTTGAGACGGAGTCTGGCTCTGTCGCCCAGGTTGGAGTGCAGTGGTGCGATCTCGGCTCACTGCAACCTCCGCCTCCCAGGTTCCAGCAGTTCTCCTGCCTCAGCCTCCCGAGTAGCTGTGATTACAGGTACACGCCAGCACTAGTGGCTGACTAATTTTCCTATTTTTAGTAGAGACAGGGTTTCACCATGTTGGCCAGGCTGGTCTCGAACTCCTGACCTCAGGTGATCTGCCTGCCTCGGCCTCCCCTACAGGCGTCAGCCGCCGCACCCGGCCAGCATTTTATATATTAACTCAGTTTATCCTCATGGTAAGTCTGTGAGGGTTGTACTTCTGGTGATTGACAGCATGGAATCCAGATCGACACTGTCTCCTTTCAGGTCCTGCCTCTGCCACTTTGTAACTATGTAACCGTGGGCAGATGATTTCCCAGTGCCTCATCTGTAGAAAGGTTATAGTAAGTAGTATTTACCACATAGGGTTGCTGAAAACATTAAACGAGTCAGAAGGCATATGTGAACTGCTTAGAACAGGACCTGGTACACAGCACTGTATTTTTCTACATACACTATATATATATGTGTGTATGTTTGTATGTATGCCTTTATTTTTATACATACACTATATGTAGTGTGTATGTCTGTATATATGCCTTTGTTTTTATACATACACTATATATATGTATGTCTGTATATATGGCTTTATTTTTCTACATACACGACATATATGTGTGTGTATGTCTATATATGGCTTGGTTATTTTTATACATACACTATATATATGT
>NW_026659628.1:0-3434 GCF_009828535.3 Hylobates moloch | reverse complement strand
CTCCCTTCTCCCCTCCCTCCCTCGTCTCCCTTCTCCCCTCCCTCCCTCGTCTCCCTTCTCCCTCCCTCGTCTCCCTTCTCCCTCCCTCGTCTCCCTTCTCCCTCCCTCGTCAGGTCTGCTTCAAACCTGTGAGAAATGACTAGGGGCGGCTGTAAAATCAAAACCCTCCCCTCAGGCCCAGAGGAAAAATGAGCCACTTCCATTTCTTGGCGCTTTTCCCCGTGAGTCTTGGACAAGCTTCCCGCGGCCTGGCCTCTGCCCAAGCAGCCCGTCCCTCCCAGGGGCCTCCCCATCGGGCTTCCTTCTTCTAAATGGAGTTGGAGGCGCCGCAGCAAACCCGGCAACGGGGGGAGGATTTTCAGAGCGGGCCCTACCTGGTGATAGGAGGGATCGCGTTTTCTCCAATACTGCCAGAATAGCAGTGTTGTAAAGGTTGCTGCAGAAACACCTTGGGTCAGCGTCGAGTCCAAAATAGAGCGTCTAGACAAACTCCTACTGTCTGACCTTCGACGTGTTTCCTAATCCACCCAATCTTGCCAAGCAAATTGGTGACTAAGCAATTCCCTTAACACTCTGTCATAAAGGCCTGACGGGGCCCAGGCACTGGGATACATTTCAGTCTGGCTGTGGCGGCCGCTCCACCCGCACGGCTCCCACGTGGCTTCCCAGTGCGATGTGTGCCTGGGTCGCCATGAACTAATTTCAAGGCCGAGTCCAAAAGCCACAGGGCTGCCGGAAAACAGAGCTCACTTTCAGCCAGCAGGGCCCCAGAGTTGACATAAAATGTGAAGAGGGAGGCTGGAGGCGGCTCTGGCAAAAACAGAAGTTGGGGACGGGATGGGGCCCAGTGGCCTCTCTCCGTGCAGGGTCTGGGAGGGGGGTGGGGAGGGGAGGGGGGCGGCTGTTCTGCTAAATGAATAGAGCCAGCTGCTTGGCGAGGCCGGGCCGCTCCTCCTCTGTCTCCCCTGCAATGCTCTGTCCTGAGTCTCTGAGTCACCTGTGTGAAGGGAATCAGATGCAAGGAGAGTTGCCTCTGCTCTAAATAAGCGCGGTAGAGACCCTGATGTGATGGAATGGGGCGGCTTCCTTTTGCCCTGAGTCTAAGGCTCTGGGTTTCGGGCACTTGGGCTGGGCATGCTGCAGCTGGGACAGGGCTGAGGCTCCACTGCGGTGCAGGCACTTTGCTCTGAGGGACTGAGTGTGGCAGTGAGGGAGGTGGTGTAGGCTGGGCAGAGTGGGACGCGGGCGGCCTGGGGGACACTGAGATTCGTGGCGGGGTGGGGGGGCAGGGGCTGCCCCGGGTGCTGCCGCCGGCATGGCCACGCATCTGGCTTCTGTGCCTCTGGTGACCAGGCTATTTCCACAGATGGCAAAGCTCCCTGTAATTGGGGTTGCTTCCCCAGGGACAAACCGCTGGTCCTAAAATGGAAGGCAGGGGGGAGAAGGCTGTTTCACTGGAAAAGAGGCCACTTTGCCAGAACCACATTGGTGCCACAAAATGAGGAATACCTGTCTCTCCACCCTGGTGCCAGTTGGCCCATCGCTGTAGCTTAACTGTCCAAAAAAGGAAAAAACACTTTCAGCAGATAGTATAACTCTTGGACCGGAGAGCGAAGTGGAAGCCTCGCTCTAAACCTTTCTGCAGCTGCGCGCTCGGCCTGGCCGGAGTCCCGCCGAGCAGAGCGGAAAGCGAGCCGGTACCAGTGCTCGTGGCAGGGCGAGCCTCGCGTGTGCTGCGTCTTGAGGGGGCCGGCTTTGCATGTCGGTTTTCTATACATACCAGAAACGCAAGTTTTCCAGAGTCCTCTGACCAGAAGTGGGTGAGGCATTGGCAGTTCTTCAGAAGACACAGAGAAGCCTACATGTTTCTCTGAATTTCTCATAAACGGCCCCTGGCTGGCGCTGAAGCTCCTTCGGAGGCAAAGAGCTTCAGATGGGTGATGTCTGCCCGTTGGCCCCTGGCAGACCTGCCAACCTCCAGGCTGAGAGCAGGCTGCCAGCATCCGAGCAGCCAAGCCCAGGTCCAGCCACTGCAGCCCGCACCGGCCTCTGCGGCCCCTGACTCAGCGGCATCGGGAAGCTTGGCTCTGCGGGGCCACAGCACAGCCTGGAGACACGGAGGCTGTCCCTGCAGTGGCACCTGGGAGATGCCACTAAGCCGTCGCCTGTAGCCATGACTCAGCCCAGGTGCTAGGCAGAGAGCTGCTCCCGTCTACGGGGTGCCCACTGGGTGGGCAGGAGTGGGGCAGGCGAGGGGAAAGCTCCTGCCTGCATCTCCTGGGCTCTGCGGCCTGGGCTGCTGGGGGCAGGGGGGCAGGCCAGGGACTGAGAAGAACTGTGCAATGGTGAAGAAAATCCACCTCCACCAGGGCCTGCCTGACCCCTGCTCGGTGCTGAGTCTGCCTTGGTTCTCATTGGAAGGTGGGGAAAACGAGCCCCTCCCGTGGATGTGTGTCCACACCGAGAGTCAGTGGGACTGGCACAGCCCTGCCTGGGGCCCTGACACGTACAGCAGAGCCTCCATAGGGGGCCGCTGACCACCCCCCAGGTCTCCACTGCCACAACCTGGCATTGGGGACTGGCCAAGGCGCAGGTGCCAGGGCAGCAGGGAGCCCTTGTTACAGCAGTGAAGGACACCAAGGGCCCCATAGCCCCGTGCCAGGACCCTGGCCTCAGCTCCTGCAGCCTGCCCCACCAGTGCTTCCTAGGGGGCAATGTGAGGTTCCCCCCAGCGCTGTCTGTGCAGGAGGACTTAACCTCACCTGAGGACTGGACGTCCATTACCACCTCGATCCTGAGCCCATGGCGTTTCCACCTGCTTTAAACCAGGACCCGTGGAGAAGCGCACCTGCTCCCCGGGCTTTGGTGCAGTTGCACTCATGGTGTCGAGAGGATGTGGACGTGCTGTACTGCACCTTTAAAGGAAAGTGCCACGGCTCTGCACACCTTTTCCCATCCTACAATTGTGTGTTTTTCATGAAATATTTGAAAGAAACTGACATTGTCCAAAACATAAAACTTCTTTTGGCAGTTTTGAACAATCTTGGACTCCAAGGGGCTCCTCTTTTGAAAGCCGTTCCCTTCTCTGGCCATGAGGGCTGGGAGGGGCGTGCTGGGCCTGCATGGAGCCTGGGTGGGGTGTGGGAGGCCCTGGGGGAGTGCTGGAGCCGGGCAAGCTGGGCTGCTACCAGGAACCCAAACCCCGCCAGACACCCTGGGAGACGTGGGCTGTGAGGCCAGGCTCAAAGCAGAGGACACAGGCAGGGAGGCACCCCCAGGGCTTGGCACAGCAACCAGAGTCAGGGTGTCCACAGTAGTGTGGAGCGGGGATGAGGGTATGGGATGCAAGGGTGTGGGGTGTGGGAGCGTGCAGGGACACAGCAGGTGCAGGTGCAGGGGGTATGGAGTGTGGGCTGGGGGGGGGGGGGGGGGGG
>NW_026659627.1:0-3435 GCF_009828535.3 Hylobates moloch | reverse complement strand
TTGCCCTGGTTCTCCCCTGGCCCTGGCCCTACCCTGGCCTTGCACTGTTCTGGCCCTTGCCCTGACTCTGGTCCTGTCACTGGCCTAGCGCCAGCCCTGTTGCTGGTCTTACCATGGCCCAGACCCTGCCTTGGCCCTGCCCCGACACTGTCCTGGACACTGGCTATGCCAAGAACCTGCCCTGTCCTTGTCCTTGTTTTGCCCCTGCCCCGAACCTGGTCCTGCCCTGGCTGTTCCCTGGCCCTGCCCAGGTCTTGGCCCTATGGTTTCCTGGCCCTGCCTTGCCTGCCATGGCCCTGCCTTGGCCCTAACCTGGCTTTGACCCTGCCCTGGCCCTATCTTGGCCTTCACCCTAGCCTCACCTGGGCACTGTGTTTGACCTGGCCATAGCACAGACCTGGTTGTGGCCCTGACCCTGGCCCTTCCATGGCCCTGTCCCAGACCCTAGCCCTGCCAGGTACCTGTCCTGTCCCTGCTCTGGGCCTGGCTTTGTCCCTGGTTCTTAGATGACCCTGGCCCTGCCCCTGCCCTTGCCCTTGCCTTGGCACTGGCCTTGGACATGTCCGTGGTCCTAACCCTGGCCCTGCCCTGGAGCTGCCACTGCCTTGGCCCTGCCCCGGCCCTGGCCCGGCCCCGGCCCCCGCCATAGACCTGCGCTGGTTGGTCATGCCCTGACTTAACCCTGTGCTACCCCGGGCCTGTTCCACCCTGTCCTGGCCCTGCCCTGACCCTCACACTGGCCCTAGCACGGTCCTGGTCCTATCTGTGGCCTTGGCCCAGCATTGACTCCTGACCCTGGTCCTGCCATGGCCCTGTCCCTCCCCTGGCTCTGTCCTGGTCTTGTGCTGACCCTGACCCAGACCTTGTCCCTGCCCCAGCCTTGTCCTAGACCTGGCCATGGCCCTGCTTCTGCCCTGGACCGGCGTTGGCACTGGCATGGACCCTGGCCCTGTCCCTTCGCTACTTAAGGCCATACCCTGGCCCAGCCCTGGTCTTGACCCTGTCCTGGTCCTAATTTGGCCTGGCTCTACCCTGGCATGCCATTCTGGCCCTAGCCCTGAACCTGTCCCTGTCCCTGTCCTGGCCCTAGCCCCGTTGCTGGTCCTGCCATGGCCCTTTTCCTGTCATTGCCCTTTCCTGGTCCTGGCCCTGGCCCTGCCCGAGCCCTGCTCTGGCCCTGGTCTGAACCCTGGCCCTGCAATGGACCTGCCTTGGCCCTGCCCAGACCCTGGCTCTAGCCCCACCTCTGCCCTGGCCATACCCTTGCCCTGGCCTGGACCCTGGTCCTGGTCCTTGTCCTGCCCCAGCCGTGGCCCTGGCCCTGCCCTGCCTGTGCCCTGTTCCATCCTGGGCTGGCCCTGCCATGGCCTGGTCTTGCCATTGCCGTGCCCTAGCCTGCCCTGCTTGTGCCCTAGATCTGCCCCGGCCTTTGTCCCATATGGGTTGTAGCCTTGACTTAGCCCTCAACCTTCCCTGACCTTGCCTCAGCCTTGGCACTACACTAGCCTTGCCTTGGCATTTGCCCTACTCTCTCTATGGCCTGGCTCTGGCCCTGCCTTGCACAAGCCATGCTCTGCCCTGCGTATCCCAGCCTGGGCCCAGCCCTGGTCTTACCATATTCCTGGCCCCAACCGTACCCTTGTTCTGGCCCTGACCTTGCCCTGGCCCTCTCTTGGCCCTTCCTTGGTCGTGCCCTGCCCTTCCATGCCCCGGCCTTGCCCTTACCCTGCATTGTCCCTGCACTGTTCCTGCCCTGCCCTGGCACTGCCTTGGCCTTGGCCCTGCCTTCTCCCTGGCCTTGCCCTTGCCCTGCCCTTGCCTGACTCCAGGCCTACCGAGTCCATGAAATGGACGTGGACCTGCCTTGCCATCCTCTGTCCTGGCCCTGTATTGTCCCCACCATGCTCTGGTCCAGTGCTTGCCCTGGCCCTGTTGCTAGTCCTGCCACTGCTATGGCCCTGCCCTGTTTTTGGCCATGCCCTGTGCCACTCTAGCCCTGCCCTGCCTTGGCCTTGGCCCTACCATGGCCTTCTCCTACCCAGGCCTGGCCCTACCCTGGTCTTTTCTACCCTGGCCTTGCTCTTCCCTGGTCTTTCCCTGCCCTGGCCTTGCCCTGCCCTGGTCTTTCCCTGCCCTGGCCTTGCCCTGGCCTTGGCTTTGCCTTGTCCTAGTCTTGGTTCTGCACTGGCCCTGCCCTTGCTCTGGATCTTCTCTGGTTCTGCCTTCTCCCTGGCCCTGCCCTTGCTCTGGCCCTGTCCCTGGCCCAGCCTTGACCCTGGCCCTGGCCCTGACAATTCCCAGGCCCTGCCCTGGCCCTGCCTTGGCCCTGTGCTATCTTAGTCCTGTCCTGGCCCTGAACTTGCCCTGGCCCTACCCTCACCCTACGCTGGCCCTGCCCTACCCTGGCCTTGCCCATCCCTGGCCCTGCCCATCCCTGGCCCTGCCTTTGGCCTGCCCTGGCTCTGGTTCTGCCCTGGCCTTGCCCTTGCCCTGCACCCTCCCTGGCCATGTTTTTTCCATGGTCCTTCTCTGGCCTTGCCCTTGTCCTGTCCCCTTTCTGATCCTGCCATGTTTCTGGCCCTGCCCTGTCCATGTCCTGGACCTGGCTCTGGCCCTGGACCTCCCTGTCCCTGCCCTGCCGTACCCTGGCCCGTTCCTTGCTCTACACTGACCCTGCCCTGCCTTGGCCCTGTGCTACCCTAGCCCTGCCCTTGCCTTCTGCTGGCCCTGATCCTGCCATGGCCCTTGCCCTGCCATGTCCCTGCCCTGGCCCTGGTTCTGGCCCTGGCCTTGGTCCTGTCATGTCCCTGGCTGTGACCCTGCCCCTGGTTTTTCTCTGGCCATGACTCTGCCCCAGTTCTGTCCTATCCCTGGCTCTGTCTCAGTTCTGTCCTAGTCCTGGCCTTTCACAGTACTTTATGCTTAGTAAGGGCTCCATAGTGTCTGTGAGTTGAGTGTTGTGTTCATAGTATCTGCCAAAACAGAAAGAAAAAAAACAAAATCTGATGATGAGAAGTTAAAGCTTTGTATATAATATGCCCTGAATTGTAATTATTAGTTGTATTAGTTATTAGTTATTAATTATTAGCCTGTTATTCATTGAATTACATATAGGTCATGGGTTTGTATGCGTAACTCCAAACCATTGATACTGTTAAAAGAATATATGAATATATGAAAGAATGTGTAAATGTAAGAATGTATGAGTATCTAACGACCTTTCCAAATTAATTTTTATTTTTACCTCTATTAGATTTTTCTCAGTGTAACAAATGTTTATACCTATGTAATTAAGGGCATATTTCTAGTACAGAATATTCATATTACCTAATTGAAAATTATATAATGCAAAAATATAATACTATTTTTAGGCCAGGCATGGTGGCTTATACCTGTAATCCCAACATTTTGAGAGGCCAAGTTTGGAGAATCATT
>NW_026659626.1:0-3435 GCF_009828535.3 Hylobates moloch | reverse complement strand
ACATACAAAAAAAAAAAAAAGAAGAAAGAAAAGGAAAGACAACTGGGAAAATTTGAGCACTGACACAGAAATTGTTAATTTTTAGGTATGATAATGTAAAGCCTAAAAACTGTTTGTTTTTAGGTACGATAATGTAATCATGAGTATGTTTTATAAGTGTCCTTAACCTTTTTTTTTTTTTTTTTTTTTTTGGACAGTCTTGCTCTGTCGCCCAGGCTGGAGTGCAGTGGCATGATCTCAACTCATTGCAACCTCCACCTCCTGAGTTCAAGCAATTCTTGTGCCTCAGCCTTCCAACGTAGCTGGGATTACAGGCACGTGCCACCACGCCCAACTAATTTTTGTAATGTCAATAGAGGTTCCACCACGTTGGCCAGGCTAGTCTCGAACTCCTAACTTCAGGTGCTCCACCTGCCTCGGCCTCCCAAAGTTCTGGGATTACAGGCGTGAGACACCGTGCCCAGCCAAGTGTCCTTAGCTTTTAAAGATACACACTTAAATATCTGGGGATAAAATGGTATGTCTTTGCTTTGTAATGAATCCAGCATTGGGGTATAAAGGAGTGGGTGGGGGCAAAGGGGAACAAAATTGGCCATGCAATGATAATCATCAAAGTGGATATGGGGTAGATGGGGGTTTATTATTGTGATGGTTAATTTTATGTGTCAGCTTGACTGGGCTAAGGAAGGCCAGAAAGCTAGTAAAACGTTATTTCTGGGTATGTCTATGAGGGTGTTTCTGGATAAGATTAGCATCTGAATCAACAGTCTGAGTAAAGACGACCACCCTCACCAATGCAGGTGGCATCACACAATCCATTGAGGGTACCAACAGAACAAAAAGGCCAAGGAAGAGTGAATTTTCTTTTTTTGAACTGGGAAATTCATCATCTCCTGCCCTTAGACATCAGAGTTCCTGGATCTTGGACCTTCAGGCTTCAGGACTTACCCAACAGCATCCCTGGTTCTCAGGCCTTTGGACTCAGACCAAATCACACCACAAGCATTCCTGGTTCTCCAGCTTGCATGGGACTTGCCAGCCTCTAGAATCACCTGAGGCAATTCTCATAATCCATCTCTTCCTCTAGATCTCTATACATCCTATTGGTTTGTTCTTCTGGAGAACCCTGCCTAAGATAATTACACTATTCCCTACTTTTAAATATATTTGTGATTTTACATAATAAAAACAAAAACAAAAAAGGTACCCACCCTGACCCAACGATTCCACTTCTAGAATCTGTAATATGTACATCTTTTTTCAAGAATTTTTTGAACAAAGATGTTTGTTATGGCACTGCTTGTAATAGTAATGAACTGGAGATGACTCACATGTCCATTAACAGAAGAACAGCAAAATATATTTTGCAACAACCGGACTACAGAATAACGTAATCATTATAAAGGGACAGATCCACGTGTAATTACCCAGAGGAACATCCGTAACAGTAACATTTCATGGAAAAAACCTGAACTAAATGAAAAGCATGACCCCATTCTTTGAAATAAACACTATTCACATGTTTACGTACATAGGCAAAAGTCTGTAAAGAGACATATTAAAATGTTCAGAAAATCATTGCTGGGATTTATACAAGGTGGTCCTGGGTATATTTTATTAATAACCATTCTAGTAAGTGAATAAATTATTCTTTTTAATTTCTTGGTAATAGGTTTTTTTGTTTTGTTTCTTTGTTGTTGTTTTTGTTTTTGTTTTTTGAGATGGAGTCTCACTCTGTCACCTGGCCTGGAGTGTGGTGGCACAATCTCAGCTCACTGCAACTCTGCCTCTCAGGTTCAAGCTATTCTTCCACCTCGGCCTCCCAAGTAGCTGGGATTACAGGTGTGCACCACCACACCCAGCTAATTTTTGAATTTTTTTTAAGGAGAAATGGGGTTTAACCATGTTGGCCAGGCTGGTCTCAAACTCATGACCTCAGGTGATCCACCCACCTCGGCCTCCCAAAGTGCTGGGATTATAGGTGTGAGCCACTGCACCCGGCCACAGTAGGCTCTTTTATGTTTTCTTTCCTGAGGACATGCACCTCAAAAATGACTGCATCATCCCAGATGTCAAATTAGTATCTAAAATGGCCAGACTTTCTCAACTGGGGTTCCATGACAGAATTAATCCCTGGAAAAAATTCTTTGATTATTTGAGTGACTATTTTTTCAGTGCTCCCAAGGATGGTACGTAGCCAGCATCATTCTGGATACAGAAGAGAAATTCAATCACTTCATACAATAGATGCCAGTGGGCATTAGGACTTAATTCTCTTGTGGAGACCAACCTGGGTTGGAAAGGGCTAATCTAGACACTTGGCGACCTTCTGGAAACCTGTAATAATTAAGCCTGTATTTTGACTCAGACTTTTTCCATTTTCTACCTTGATCCTGTTCTAACATATTTTATCTTTCCTCTTTTTGTCATATAGAATCTAACTGAACTAACCTGCAAACTGGATCTCTTGTTGCACAGCCATTGTACAATATTCTTTAATTTTTAAGAGCCAACAAATACCAACTCAAATTTACTAGAGCATTTAAATAATTTCTAATGTCTGTGGCAAGAATATGAAAAAGATTGAAACTTTAATGAGGCACAACATTTCTACATCTGTAATATAGCCAACTTTTGAGGTGTGAAATATTCATGATTCTGAAAAGAATGTACTAAACTCAATAAACTCACTTAAATGATTTTTTTTTTTTTTTTTTTTCTCTTTGAGACAGGGCTTTGTCACCCAGGCTGGAGTGAAGTGGTATGATCTCGGTTCACTACAGCCTCAACCTCCCAGGCTCAAGTGATCCACCCACCCCAGACCCCCAAGTAGCTGTGACTACAGGCACGTACTACCACACCTGGCTAATTTGTGTAGTTTTTGTAGAGACGGGGTTTCACCATGTTGCCCAAGCTAATGCTTAATTATTGATATGAGCTCAGGTTTGTTTGGATTTTAGTTTTTTGGACCAGTTACATCAAGATTTCCCTTGAATTTTCTCATTAACTTGAAATTTACCCTTGTTACTCAAAACAAAAGGTCTTTTGAGTATAAACAAAACAAAAATCAAACATTTGAAAAAATTAAAAGCAAAGAGATTTTCAGCTTAAAAGCCACTTTAAGACAGGTGTTAAATAGCTAATCCCTTTAGTGGTTAATAATCAGCTTTTGGATCTGCTCATCATTTTCAGATCCCAAGGTATCCAAGAACAAGCCTACAGATAAAAATTCCTATGTTGAATCAGTCAGCGACATCTGTTTCTGGCAATTAAGGTCATTTCACAATTAAGAGAAGCAAACTTTGACAGTGGGTCTGAATCTTGGCTGCGTATTAGAATCACCTGGGAGGCTGGGCGTGGCGATTCATGCCTGTAATCCCAGCACTTTGGGAGGACGAGGCGGGCAGATCACCTGAGGTCAGGAGTTCGAGACCA
>NW_026659625.1:1040-3435 GCF_009828535.3 Hylobates moloch | reverse complement strand
CTGATCTTTTCACTGTCTCCATAGTTTTACCTTTTCCAGAATGTCATCTAATTGCAGTCATAAGGTAAATAGCCTTTTCAGATTGTCTTCTTTCACACAGTATATGCATTTAAGTTTTCTGTATATATTTTCATGGCTGTGTAGTTCATTTCATTTTAGCACTGAATAATATTCCATCGTCTGAATGTACCATAGATTATTTACCCGTTCACCTGCTGAAGGACATCTTGGTTGCTTCCAAGTTTTGGCAATTATGAATAAAGCTGCTATAAATTATGAATAAAGCTGCTATAAACCTCCATGTGCAGGTTTTCGTGTGGACAAAAACGTTTTCTGTCCCTTTGGGTAAATACCAAGGAGCGTGATTGCTGGACTGCATAGTAAGAGTATGGTTTAGTTTGGTAAGAAATTGCCAAATTGCGGGCACCTGTGGTCCCAGCTACTCAGGAGGCTGAGGCGGGAGAATCGTGTGAACCTGGGAGGCGGAGCTTGCAGTGAGCTGAGATTGTCCCACTACACTCCAGCCTGGGCGACAGAGCGAGACTGCATCTCCAAAAAAAAAACTGCCAAATTGTCTTCCAAAGTGGTTGTACCATGTTGCCTTCCCACCAGCAATGAAGGAGGGTTCCTGTTGCTCCACATCCTGGACAGCGTTTGAAGTTTTCAGTGCTGTGGATTTGGATCATTCTTTTTTTCTTTTTCTTTTGAGACAGGGTCTCACTCTGTTGCTCAGGCTGGAGTGCAGGCTGGATCATGGTTCACTGCAGCCTCAACCCCTGGGCTCAAGCAATCCTCTCACCTCAGCCTCCAGAGTAGCTGGGACCACAGTCACGTGCCACCGTGCCCATACAATTTTTAAATTTTTTGTAGAGATGGGATCTTGCTTTGTTGCCCAGGCTGGTCTCAAACTCCTGGGCTCCAGTGATCCGCCCGCTTCAGCCTCCCAAAGTGCTGGGAGCACAGCTGTGAGCCATGGTGCCTGGCGATTGTGGTCATTGTAACAGGTGTGTATTGGTTTCACGTTGTTTGCAGTTCCCTAATGACATACGATGTTGAATATCTTTGTAGATGCTTATGTGCCATGTAAATATCTTCTTTGGTGATATGTACAGTTTTAAAAACTGGGTTATTCATTTTCTTATTGTTGAGTTGTAAGAGTTATTTGTACATTTCACTAATTAATTAATGTTATTTTTTGAGACAGAGTCTCACTCTGTTGCCCAGGCTGGCATGCAGTGGTGTGATCTCAGCTCACTGCAATCTCCACCTCCCGGGTTCAAGTGATTCTCCTGCCTCAGCCTCCTGAGTAGCCGGGATTACAGGCGTCCGCCACCACACCCAGCTAATTTTTGTATTTTTAGTAGAGACAGGGTTTCAACATGTTGGCCAGGCTGGTCTCGAATGCCTGACCTCAAGTGATCCGCCTACCTCAGCCTCCCAAAGTGCTGAGATTTCAGGTCTGAGCCAGTGCACCTGGCTCTTCGTATATTTTAGATAACAGTCTTTAATCAGATGAGACTTTTGCAAATATTTTCATTTTCTTGCCATTGCCTTTCACAGAGAAGAAGTTTTTAATGTTAATGAAATTCGGCTCATCAATTATTTCCTTCATGGATCATGCCCTTGCTATTGTATCTAAAAAGTCATCATCATACCCAAGGTCATTTAGATCTTCTCCTGTGTTATCTTCTTGTAGTCTTACGGTTTTTCATTTTATTGAGGTTTATGATTCATTTTGAGTCTTTATGAAAGGGATAAGGTCTGTGTCTAGATTTTTTTTGTGTGTGTGTGGATGTCCAGGTGTCCCAGCGTCATTTGTTGAAAACACTATCTCTGCTCCATTATGTGGCCTCTGCTCCTTTGTCAAAGATCAGTTGACACATTTATACAGGTCTATTAGAAATATTACTTTTAATATTCTGGGCCCTCTGTTCCATTGATCTATTTGTCTATTCTTGTGCCAATGTCATGCTGTTTTCATGACTATAGCTTTAGCGCAAGCCTTGAAGTCAGGTGGTGTCAGTCCTCTGACTGTTGTCCATCAGTATTGAGTTGGGTATTTTGGATCTTTTGCCTCTCCACATAAACTTTAGAGCCAGTTTCTCAACATCTACAAATAACTTCCTGGGACTTTGATTAAGATTGTGTTATTATGTAGAATCTGTAGATCAAGTTGGCTATCTTGATCTGCTGCTATCTTGATAATTAATATTGAGTCTTCTGGCCTGGTGTGGTGGCTCACATCTATAATCCCAGCATTTTGGGAGGCCAAGGTGGGTGGATCACCTGAGGTCAGGAGTTTGAGATCAGCCTGGCCAAAATGTTGAAACCCTATCTCTACTAAAAATACAAAAAAAATTAGCCAGGCGTGGTGGTGTGTGCTCATAATCCCAGC
>NW_026659625.1:0-940 GCF_009828535.3 Hylobates moloch | reverse complement strand
AAAAAAAAAAAAAAAAAAAAGAGTCTTCCTGTTCATAAACATAGAATGTCGTCCCATTTATGAAGTTCTTTGATATCTTTCAGCAGAGTTTTATAGTTTTCTCATATAGCTCTTGTACATATTTTGTTACATTTATACCTCAGTATTTCATTTTGGGGGATGCTGATGGAAATGGTAATGTGTATTTAATTTTATTATTAGTTTTTCTTTTTTTTGTTTCCTGTCTTACTCAAATGTTTTTAATTCTAAATTCCAGTTGTTCTTTGCTGGCACACACGAAAGCCGTTGATGTTGGGACACTAACCTTATATCATGAAACTTGGCTGAAATTGCTTCTTTGTTCTGGGGTTTTTTCCTTTTGTCAACTCTTAGATTTTTTTACATAGATGATTGTGTCATCTGTGAACAAAAACAGTTTTATTTCTTCCTTTTTATTCTGTACCTTTTATTTCCCTTTTGTGTCTAGCTGCATTGGCCAAGACCTCCAGCAGGATGTTGAGAATCGATGGTGACAGGGGACATTCTTGCCTTGTTCCTAATCTTAGGGGAAAGCCTCTAGTTTCTCACCATTAAGGATGATGTTAGCTGTAGGTTTTTGTAGATATTCTTTTATTTATTTATTTATTTATTTATTGAGACAGAGTCTCACTCTGTCGCCCAGGCTGGAGTGCAGTGGTGCAATCTCAGCTCACTGCAACCTCCGCCTCCTGGGCTGATTCTCCTGCCTCAGCCTCCCAAGTAGCTGGGACTACAGGTGCCAGCCACCATGCCCAGCTAATTTTTGTATTTTTAGTAGAGATGGGGTTTCACCGTATTGGCCAGGCTGGTCTCGAACTCCTGACCTTGTGATCCGACCACCTCGGCCTCCCAAAGTGCTGGGATTACAGGCCTGAGCCACCACGCCCGGCTAAGTTTTTGTAGATATCCTTTATCAAGTTGA
>NW_026659624.1:0-3436 GCF_009828535.3 Hylobates moloch | reverse complement strand
TATTTTTAGTAGAGATGGGGTTTCACCGTGTTAGCCAGGATGGTCTCTCATCTTTTAAATGGGTAGGCCGGGCTCATGCCTGTAATCCCAGCACTTGGGAGGCCAAGGTAGGTGGATCACCTGAGGTCAGGAGTTCGAGACCCACATGGCCAAAATGGCGAAAACCCATCTCTACTAAAAATTTAAAAATTAGCTGGCTGTGGTGGCTTGTACCTGTAGTCCCAGCTACTCAGGAGGCTGAGGCAGGAGAATCTCCTGAACCCAGGAGGTGGAGGTTGCTGTGAGCCAAGATCACACCACTGCACTCCAGCCTGGGCAATGGAGCAAGACTCCATCTCAAAGAAAAAAAAAAAAAAAAAGGGTACACTGGACTGGAGCTGGTAAGTCCCGGGGGACTCATGAACCTCCTGAACATCTGTGAAACTGGGCCTTTAAAGAGTAGGCTGCATCCGGGCATAATGGCTTGTGCCTGTAATCCTAGCACTTTGGGAGGCCAAGGTGGGCAGATCATCTGAGGTTAGGAGTTCAAAACCAGCCTGGGCAACGTGGTGAAACCCTGTCTCTACTAAAAATACAAAAATTAGCTGGGCGTGGTGGCACATGCCTGTAATCCCAGGTACTCAGGAGGTTGAGGCAGGAGAATTGCTTGAACCCAGGAGGTGGAGGTTGCAGTGAGCTGAGATCACGCCACTGCACTCCAGCCTGGGCAACAGAGTGAGACCTTGTCTTTAAAAAAGAAGCAAAAATCCAAAACAACAACAACAACAAAAGCCAGACTGCAGGGCTCCTCCCTAGGCTTTCTGATGGGCCCAGGGATCTGTATTTCCAGCAAGCACTGCAGAGTGAGATGCTGATACAGGGGGTTCATAGACCACTCTTTTTTTTTTTTTTTTTTTTTGGAGACAGGGTCTCACTCTTGCCCAGGCTGGAGTGCAATGGCACAATCATAACTCACTGCAGCCTCCAACTCCTGGGCTCAAAGGATCTTCCCACCTCAGCCTCCTCGGTAGCTGGGTCCACAGGCGTGCACCACCACACCAGGCTACTTTTAAATTTTTTTGTAAAGACGGGGACTCATTATGTTTCCCAGGCTCATGGACACTCTTTGAAGACACTTGGACTTCAGGGTGTTTTGACTCTAAGAGGTTTGAGAGCCCTGGACTGGCAGGTCCCTGAGAGCCCGGAAGAGTCGTGGGATAATCAGGGAGCTCAGATAGCTGCGTGTTCTTGGGAAAACGACTCCCCCTCTCCCAGCCTCTGTTTTCTCCCTGTCTAGAGAGAATCCAGATCCCTCTCTCCCAGGGTTTTTGTGGGCATTCAAGGTGGCAAAGCTATTCAGATGATCAGTGAGTTGATTCAGGCTTTGGATTCTTTCTGATCCAAGGGTAATCGTTTTACCTCACTTCCCCTGTGGAAAACTCAGATGAGGGAGGGGAGATGCAGACCAGGATGTCTGTGAAGCCGGTAACTCTGCCACAGGCATTAGTCTCACCTGGCCACCCTGACCTTTCTCCACTGCAGCATTGTCAGTCTCTTACCCGGGTTTGGAGGGCACTGCCCTGCTCAGTCTGGGGGGATGTGGTGACCCTCAGGAGGACAGCCTCCCCAGCGCCCAGGCCTTATCCAGGCCCAGGATGAAGGCTGCCTCATCCTCAGGCCAGGTGAGTCTCACCCCTCACTCCCCTGCTTAGGTAAAAGATTTGGCCAAAGAATGGGGATGGTCTGTAAGTTAGCCCATGTGATCTTCATGTATGAAGAAATAGAGGGGCGGAGGCCAGGTGCGGTGTCTCACGCCTGTAATCCCAGCATTTTGGGAGGCCGAGGCTGGCGGATCACCTGAGGTCAGGAGTTCGAGACCAGCCTGGCCAACATGGCGAAACCTCATCTCTACTAGAAATATAAAATTAGCCGGGCGTGGTGGCACGCACCTGTAATCCCAGCTACTCAGGAGGCTGAGACAGGAGAATGGCTTGAACCCCAGAGACGGAGATTACAGTGAGCTGAAATGGCGCCACCGCACTCCAGCCTGGATGACAGAGCAAGACTCCATCTCAAAAGAAAAAAAAAAAGAAATAGAGGGCCAGGAGGCAAAGAGCATGGGAGGTGGAGAGGGAAGTCAAGGGTACACTTGCACATGTGTGTATGTGTCTGTGTCTGTTGGCAGAGTTACCTCCCAGGACCTCGGACCCTCTACCAAGTGTCTCAGGCTGGAGGAGGGAGGGGGTCAGGGCCGGAAGGAGCTGACACCGGCTGTCTCTGAGGAGGGGCTGCTGGAGGGAGGTGGGGAAGGCCCAGTCTGGAAGCACCTGTGGGAAAGAAGGCATCGCATGGGACATTCCTGGGGGGCTCCGTCCAGCTGGATGGAGCAGCGGATTGTCGCAGCATCTAGGAACTCAGGGCTCCCTGGATTCAATCCCTTGCTGGCAATGAGACTTAGGGCAGTGACCTCTCTTTGAGCCTCACCTTCCTCAGCTGGGGAGTGCTGACTTTGGCAGGTGCTCAGGAAGCCGTTCCTTTGTGCCAGGTACCACATTGGGCTTTATTTAAAGGCTTTATGTGTATTAACGCATTTAATTTTCACTATAGCCTGTAAAAGGTGTGCTGTTACTATCCCCACTCTATGGTGGAGGAAACTGAGGTACCAAAAGGTTAGGTCACTTGCCCAGGGTCTCACAGCGGGTAAGCAGAGGAGCTGGGATTCAAGCCCAAATAGTCTGGCTGCCAGGCCACCAAGGCCGTGCTCCTGTCTGTTGCCTCTTGACTGCCACCTGGTGTGACAGTACCCAGCAGGAGCTTGGCAGGGACAGGCTAAGGCCCCAGAACTTGGCTTCCTGAGCTCATATCCTGGCCCTGCCACACGCAGCCACTGTATGTCCTTGTGCAGAGGACTTCTGAACAATAGCCCTGAGTCTCCTCATCTGTAAAATGGGCCTGATGACAATCCCTGCCTGGCACACAGTAGGTGATTGATAAATTTTATGTGTTTAATGACCGAATACTTTCCCCTTGTGGTTGGTTTGAGGAGTCAGGTACTGTCCAGCTGTCCTGTTCCCCTACAACTGTTCAATAAATATTACCCAAGTACCTGCATCCAGCCAGGCCCTGGGATGGGTGCTCGGAAACTGTTATTATATCATCATCATCATCATCATCACCACTATCACCATCATCACCACTGTCACCATCATCATATCACCACCACCGTCATCACCATCATCACCACCACCATCACCATCATCATCATCACCACTATCACCATCATCACCATCACCGTCACCACTATCACCATCATCATCATATCACTACCACTGTCATCATCATCACCATCACCACCACAATCGTCATCACCACTACCATCACCATCATCATCATCACATCACCACCATCATCACCATCATCATCATCACCATCACCACTATAGTGCACCATCATCATC
>NW_026659623.1:0-3436 GCF_009828535.3 Hylobates moloch | reverse complement strand
TTTTTAGTAGACACGGGGCTTCACTGTGTTAGCCAGGATAGTCTCGATCTCCTGACCTCATGTTCCGCCCACCTCAGCCTCCCAAGGTGCTGGGATTACAGGCGTGAGCCACTGCACCCGGCCGTATTTTATCAATGATTGTTAAAATCATCTTTATTTTCCAAAGGTTGCTATAGTAACATGAACTAAATAAAAGGCATCACACTTTTTACTTTTCTGACAAAAATACTTGGTTTATGCTTATATTATTATTAAACCAATTAATTACAGCTCTTTTGAATTAACTAAAGTTTTCAGATGACATCAACAGTGATTTTACCTTTCATTTAACCAGTTTGCACATAGAAAGAGACCAGAGACTGACGGAAAGAAACACTTACCCTTTTGCTGGCATTCCAGGTTTCTGGGTTCTCTCTCCCTGAGCTGCCCTAGTGACCTGGCTTGACTGTACGCAAACAAGCATATTTCCATAAATTATGAATATTCACCAATAGTTTACAAATTTTGGAGAAATTAGGCAGAGACAGAGAAATATTACTCATTTTATTTATGAGCTTATACTCAAAACTTAAAGTATCTGGAAGCCTCAAATCAAGAAAGTTCACTTAAAGATAGCAAGATGGTGTGCTGTCCTCAACAAATGTAAAAGAACAGAAATCACAACAAACTGTCTCTCAGACCAAAGCGCAATCAAATTAGAACTCAGGATTAAGAAACTCCATTAAAACCACAAACTACATGGAAACTGAACAACCTGCTCCTGAACTGCTGCTGGGTAAATAACAAAATAAAAGCAGAAGTAAAGATGTTCTTTAAAACCAATGAGAACAAAGATACAACATACCAGAATCTCTGGGACACAGTTACAGCAGTGTGTACAGGAAAATTTATAGCATTAAATGCCCGAAAGAGAAAGCAGGAAAGATCTAAAACTGACACCCTAACATCACAGTTAAAAGAATTAGAGAAGCAAGAGCAAACACATTCAAAAACTAGCAGAAGGCAAGAAATAACTAAGATTGGAAAAGAACTGAAAGAGAAAGAGATACAAAAAACCCTTCAAAAAATCAATGAATCCAGGAGCTGCCTTTTTGAAAAGATCAACAAAATTGATAGACAGCTAGCAAGACTAATTAAGAAGAAAAGAGAGAAGAATAAAATAGATGCAATAAAAAATGATAAAGGGGATATCATCAACAATCCAAAGAAATGCAAGCTACCATCAGAGAATACTATAAACACCTCTACACAAATAAACTAGAAAATCTAGAAGAAATGGATAAATTCCTGGACACATATACTCACCCAAGACTAAACCAGGAAGAAGTTCAATCTCTGAATAGACCAATAACAGGTTCTGAAATTGAGGAAATAATTAATTAATAGCATATCTATTTAAAAAAGTCCAGGACCAGATGGATTCACAGCCGAATTCTACCACAGGTAAAATGCAGAGCTGGTACTATTCCTTCTGACACTATTCCAATCAACAGGAAAAGCAGGAATCCTCCCTAACTCATTTTGTAAGGCCAGCATCATCCTGATATCAAAGCCTGGCAGAGACACAACAAAGGTAAGTTTAGACCAATATCCCTGATGAACATTGACACAAAAATCTTCAACAAAATACTGGCAAACTGAATCCAGCAGCACATCGAAAAGATTATCCACCATAATCAAGTCAGTATCATCCCTGGGATGCAAGGCTGGTTCAACATACGCAAATCAATAAATGTAATCCATCACATAAACAGAACCAATGACAAAAACAACATGATTATCTCAATAGATGCAGAAAAGGCCTTCAACAAAATTTAACAGCCCTTCATGCTAAAAACTCTCAATAAACTAGGTATTGATGGAACATATCTCAAAATAATAAAAGCTATTTATGACACACCCACAGCAAATATCACACTAACTGGACAAAAAATGGAAGCATTCCCTTTGAAAACAGGCATAAAACAAAGTTGCCCTCTCAACACTCTTACTCAACATAGTGTTGGAAGTTCTGTCAAGGGCAACCAGGCGAGAGAAAAAAATAAAGTGTATTCAGTTAGGAAAAGAAGAAGCCAAATTGTCTCTGTTTGCAGATGACATGATTGTATATTTAGAAAATCCCATCATCTCAGCCCAAAATCTGCTTAAGCTGATAAGCAACTTCAGCAAAGCCTGAGGATAAAACTTCTTTAAAGTTCATATGGAACCAAAAAAGAGCCGACATTGCCAAGACAATTCTAAGCTAAAGGAATAAAGCTGGAGGCATCATGCTACCTGACTTCAAACTATACTACAAGGATACAGTAATCAAAAAAGCAGGCACTTGTAACAAAACTGATATATAGACCAATGGAACAGAACAGAGGGCTCAGAAAAAACACCACACATCTACAACCATCTGATCTTTGACAAACCTGACAAAAACAAGAAATGGGGAAATGATTCCCTATTTAATAAATGGTGCTGGGAAAACTGGCTAGCCATATATAGAAAGCTTAAACTGGATCCCTTCCTTACATCTTATACAAAAACTAATTCAAGACGGATTAAAGACTTAAATGTCAGACCTAAAACCATAAAAACCGTAGAAGAAAACCTAGGCAATACCATTCAGGATATAGGCATGGGCAAGGACTTTATGACTAAAACACCAAAAGCAATGGCAACAAAAGTCAAAATAGACAAATGGGATCTAATTAAGTTAAAGAGCTTCTGCACAGCAAAAGAAACTACCATCAGAGTGAACAGGCAACCTATAGAATGGGAGAAAATTTTTGCAAGCTACCCATTCTACAAAGGGCTAATGTCCAGAATCTACAAAGAACTCATACAAATTTACAAGAAAAAAACAAACAACCCCATCAAAAAGTGGGCAAAGGATATGAACAGACATATCTCAAAAGAAGACATATATGCAGCCAACAGACACATGAAAAAATGCTCCTCATCACTGGCCATCAGAGAAATGCAAGTCAAAACCCACCATCTCACGCCAGTTATAATGGCAATCATTAAAAAGTCAGGAAACAACAGATGCTAGAGATAATGTGGAGAAATAGGAATGCTTTTCCACTCTTGATGGGAGTGTAAATTAGTTCAACCATTGTGAAAGACAATGTGATTCCTCAAAGATCTAGAACTAGAAATACCATTTGACCCAGCCATCTCATTACTGTGTATATACCCAAAGGATTATAAATCATGCTACTATAAAGACACATGCACATGTATGATTTTTGCAGCACTGTTCACAATAGCAAAGACTCAGAACCAACCCAAATGTCCAACAACGATAGACTGGATTAAGAAAATGTGGCTCATATACACCATGGAATACTATGCAGCCATGAAAAAAGATGAGTTCATGTCCTTTGCAGGGACATGGATGCAGCTGGAAACCATCATTCTCTGCAAACTATCACAAGGACAGAAAACC
>NW_026659622.1:0-3436 GCF_009828535.3 Hylobates moloch | reverse complement strand
ATGTTGCCCAAGCTGGTCTCAAACTCCTGGGCTCAAATGATCCTCCCACCTCAGCCTCCCAAAGTGCTGGGATTACAGGCATGAGACACTGTGCCCGGCTCTGTTGGAGACTTTTATTCCTGGAAAGGGAGAGCTCTTAAGAATAAATCCCCTTTGCTCCCATACCTTCCTTTCCTCTTTGGACACTCTGTCAACACATTGGAAGAGAGAAAGCACCTGAGCTTTTAACGGTATCACTGAACCATTGCTCCAGCCTGTATAGTTTTTCCTCTAAACTTACATCTGAACACATAGTAGGTATCCACCATTCATAGACAACTGGCATCTTTTTAATAACTGCTTGATATTTTGGCAGTCTCATGTGTCCTACCTTCCTGTACTACAAAGCCAAAGCCCACTTATCAGACATCCTTACTCTACACTGAGGACATGTGTCCCGGGTTCTGCCAATCAGACCCATCCATATGGATGGAAGGGGAGATGAATTGACAGCCACGTGCAAGCAGCTCAGTCTTCTAGTAGTACACTGCTGGAGAAAACTGGTCCTTTTAGAGAATCGGTGGCAGAGCTTCTGAAGACCAGCCCTGGGGTCATTCACGCCAGTCAGCAGGCCACAGCAGCACCGATATTTCACAGGAAAGTCCCATAATGGGGCAGAGCACTGATCCTAGCAACATCATTCCTTGCTGTCATATCCCAACCTGATTCTTTGCACCCATCCCCCAAAGTGGCTAGGTATCTTCTATAAAGACTCCTTTCTCCTTAAACATCTACGTCTAGAGAAAGTGGATTCTCTCATTTGCAAATAAAAACCCTAACCTATAATTCCACCTCTGGCAATCTATTTCAAAGAAAATAATCCAAAACCTAGATGGAGGCCTATGCATAAGGATGACTACTGCTGTATTACCTGTAATGGTGGAAACAAAATTAAAACATGTCCCACAATGAGATTCTTATTAAGTAATTTGTAATAAAGTCACTTAAAGTCTCTATTATAATATGTTTGTAATAACATGGAAAACTGCTCAGACAATAGTGCAAAATCCTACGTAGTCTGATTAGCCACATTAATAGCAACAGGAGCCCCATAAGCATTTCCCCCACTTGGGTGATGTATTTGTCACATAAGTGCCTCCTGCGGGAAACACCTTAAAGGGATGACTCACCCAGCCCATGGGTCATCCCATTGTCCTGAAAACTGCCTTCCTACACCACAGGTGTGGGTCACAGCAGCCATGTGTGCACCTCAGAAGCACATCTCCCTGGCCAGAGGTGACAGGACCTATTACCTGGGAAGATTACCTGCCCCAAGGTGGGTCAGTGAGAATCTTCTCCAGGTAGACTCAGTTATTAACTTCCTTGTGTGACTGGAACTGAGAGCCAAGTAAAGCTCAAAGAGTGTGAGGTAGCCATCTTCCCTGTTATGGCCAGAGAAAGCTGGTCTACAGAGAAAAAAGAGGGGAGGAGAGAGAAGAGAGGAAGTGGAAAGGGGGAGGGAGAGAGAAGAATCGAAGGGAGGAGACGGAGGGAGCAAGGGAGGAAGTGAGGAAACTGACAACTTTCCAGGTTCTACTCTCAGCCCATTCCCGAGTTCCAGCTTCCTTCCTGGTCTTAGGCTCTGAAACCAACTCCTATGTCTTTATAATAATTTTTGCCATGAACTAGTGTAAGTGGGCTTCTGTTACTCTAGGACAATTTCCTAACACATTTCTAAAGGTGAAATCTCAGGATGCCAGGAGCACTCTGAGGGCACCTCATTCAGCATCCCTGACTTCTCTCCATCTCAGCCTTCATCTTCCAGAGGCTGCCACTCATAGCTCAGCCTGCACATCCAAAAGCCAGAATTACCCCAGGCATGTTTGGCCAAACCTGCTTGGCCGGCTCCCTTCATCAGACTGATCAGGGTGAGAAACCAGAAGAGAACAGGAATGAGCCAGAATCTAAATCATCTGCATAAGGATGGGCTTGCCTTTTCTGGAAGGAAAACAAAACTTTGGAGCTGAGAGTTGTTTAAACGGTCTTGGCCAGAGACAGAGAGAAGAAAGCCAGCCCAGAGATTGAGCATTTTGAAGAGAAAGCAGAGAGCTCAGCAGTTGCTAGAAAATCCAGGCACCAAGGAAATAAATGGGTAAGAGAGAACATTTATGAAATTTGCCAAATAACTCCCCATTGGCAACCCCCCTAAGGAAACCTTCAGCAACGCTGTTCATGACTCTCGCAAGGCTTCTAGGGCCTTGTGCATTTCCTTTGGATGCTTAATTGTACTGAGATTGTATTAATAAAAGGAGGTCCAGTTTTCTTTCAATTATACAGTAGGTAAAGTGATTTGTTTGCTACTTACGGTATTGAGGATGAGATTTGGTGGTTTTTAATCTTAAAAATAAGAGGAAAGGGAGCTAGAGAAAGGTTTGGACATCTCCTGAGAAAAGTACTGCTGGCAACTACACATTCAGACTACTCCCCAGCATGCAGAACAAGCTGTGGTGTACAGAAGCGCTCCAGCCGTCCTTCTGCACCATTTGCAGTGGAACCTCTCCAGGACGCTTGTTCGAAATGTATGGTGATGAGTTGACTGCTGATCACGATTAAAGCCTTTGCGGATGCAGAAAATTCAGGCACCGTCAGCTACTGTCCTGGGTAGTGATGCAGCCTCACTACCTGACAATGAATTGTTCTGTCCTCTGTACTGTTAGGATCCCTGTCACTAGAGAGGCTATGAGTTTCCCATTCAGCACCCACTCCTGCCACCTCCAGAGAAACCACTCAAATCCAGAAATGCCAAAGCAGTACTTTGTTCTGAGACTCAGGCTTTCCATGTGGCCTTCTAGGACATGAAAAAGAAGAATGGGCTATCAGAGAAAGGACTTTCTGGAAGGTCACAGTCATGTCTGTACGTGTGAAGGCAGTTATTATACTCCAACAAGCGTCAGGAATAGGGTTGTAAAAAGAAATCTCTATCTTCTCTCCCCTATCCCATTCATTCAGAATCCTTCAAGTCACTTTCTATTCTCTCTTCCTCTCTCACACTCTTGACTCCTTGATTATTTGGAGAATCCTATGATGTTTGTATAAAACAATGATTGTCATAAAGAATTTCCCAGACAGTCTAACAAACACATCATCTGCACCCTCATACACATGTCCCAGCCTGCCAACCTGCTCTCCAACCCTCAAAATGACAGAGGTGGCCCACCAGGGAGCTGACAGTTCTAATTAGGGAGAGAGACTTGATTAGCACAGCCATAGCAATGAGAACTCTCCAGAGAATCCAATGAAAGCCTGGAGAAGCTCCAGACATGTCTGAGCAAAACAAAAAGAGTTAGGGAAAGGTGCTGCATGCTGAGCAGAAGTAAAATGTCCTCAACAAACCTTGACCCGGTGGAGCCAAGATGGCCGAATAGGAACAGCTCCAGTCTCCAGCTCCCAGCCCCAG
>NW_026659621.1:0-3437 GCF_009828535.3 Hylobates moloch | reverse complement strand
CCAGAATCTAAAATGAAAGTTGAAATTCATTAAAATTTTAATTTCATCTTATTAAAAAACAAAGATCTTAATCTACTTCTTTCCAATTTTGATATATATTATATTGACATACACACTGTATTCTATGGTGAATTATATCGTTTGAATTTCACATTTTAAACTAACACTGAGTTACTTTGAAAAACTCTATTGGGTCATAATGTATTGTTTTTAATATATTTTAATACAATTTGCAAAAATTCTGTTTTAAAATTACATCTATTTTCCATAAATACATATGTAAAAAATAATAAATGTTTATATTATTCAAGTGAAGATTATAGTGATCTTTTTGAATGTCTACTTAACCTCAACTAGTTTTAAATTCAGAAGTAGCAACTCCATGGAAATTCAACTTATTTCTACCTTATTACTCATACTTGTCTCCTTGAAGAAGCTTCATTGCTATCATCCAGTTTAGAATGGGATGTCATAAATCTCTAGACTGAGTAGTATAATATTCACTGTTCAAATAAAATCAAATTACTATTATAATATTATGACACATCCAAATACAAAAAGCTAGCCCATGGATGTCAGGTTAAGGCATAGAGACAAGTATTCCTACTTACTATCTTTCAGGGTAGACATATCCCAGCCAAGGTGATTGCAAAATGAAATGGAAACCATATGGTAGAAGGAGACTTGGGACTCACACAGATTCGATTTTCATTCCAACCTTTACATACACAAGCTGCATGACTTTGGGTAAATTGCATATTCACTTAGAGTTTCAATTTCCTCGTCTGTACAATGGAGGTTAATGCCTACGGGCTATGGCTGATGTAGGGATAAAAGAACCAACATGGATGCATGGGCAGGGCCTGGTCCATAGAGCAGCTGGCATCAACAAATGGAAGCCCCTTCCCAACTTGCCTTTGCGTGCACTATAAAATCTGGAATATGTGGGTATAAAAAGTACATCTTATAAGAGACATAACTGGAAACTTTTGCAAAAAGACATTGGAAAGGTGTCACATCTTGTGGCATGAGGAGTTGTGGGCATACACTTGAACTTTATGCTGTGAGATATCCACAGAACTTCAGTAGCTTAAGAGAACAGTTTAGATGTCATCTTATTCATCTACCATAGAACTTCCTCTTCTTTTCTGAGATTTCTGGACAATAACTTTTACAGCTCTAATAATGCAGTTCTCTCCCAGTTGTTTGGACTATTCTAATAGATACAAAGCAGTATTTCACCAGCAGATGCTACTGCAGTTTGTATGATGATTTCAAACTGAAAATCCATTTAAAGTTATGCAATACATTTTTTGGAAATAGGGTGAAAGTATTTTAAGTTTAAAATCCTATAAAATAGGTGTACAGTAAATAATTACTTGTTGCAATGTCTATCATGCTATCTTATATTCACACATGTATTGGTGTCCTAATACATATGTATGGGAGTGAAAGTTACCTGAGGTCAGAGACTGTGCCATATGTTACCTGCACCACTGTAGCCTATCTCAGTACATGATATACAGTAGATGCTCAATAAATACTTTAACTTAAAAAATGCACTAAGAATAAATCTTATTATACATCAAAATATGTATGAGTACAATCTAGGGACGTGGTCAGGAGCTCAAAATTCAATCTTATTTATTTACTTATTTATTTATTTGGAGACAGAGTCTCACTCTGTTGCCCAGGCTGGAGTGCAGTGGCGTGATCTCGGCTTACTGCAACCTTCATCTCCCGGGTTCAAGCAATTCTCCTGCCTCAGTCTCCAGAGTAGCTGGGATTACAGGTGCACACCAACATGCCCGGCTAATTTTTTTGTATTTTTAGTAGACACAGTGTTTCACCATGTTGGCCAGGCTGGTCTCAAACTCCTGAGCTCAGGCAATCTGCCCACCTTGGTATCACAAAATGCTGGGATTACCAGTGTCAGCCACCACACACAGCCACAGAATGTTTCAAAGTAGCTTCAAAACCCCTTTGCAGATAGGTGTTTTTATAACAAGATGAAAACAAGAAAACCTTGAGCTTCATACAATAGAAGGGTTCTGCCTGGATTTGCCTGTGGCCCCATCATTTGTTTGCTGTTGGGCCATGGTCAGGTTACTTAGCTGCTCTCTGCCTCCACATAAGCTTTATGACTGTGCATCCCTCATCTACAAAATGGGAATAATAAGAATATCTAACAATTAGAAGTGGAGAAAATGTATGTAAATGCCTTTGAAAAGAGCTTGTCAAAGCTCAATTATTGTCCTCAATAATTATTCTCAATAATTGTCAGCTATCATTCAATAACAATCATAATCATAAAAATGTACAACTCAAAGAAAGATTCCTACCTCATATCCAGCTTCCCAAAAGAATATCAGACATTGGACCTGTGAAAGGAATGACATTGAGATGTATTTTCACATCGCTAAGTTGGTTTGTTCTTTTTGCCATTCAATTTCTGCAGTCCCCACTCTAAGCCCATGGTCCAACTTTTTATTTTTCCTCCTAAAATGTCTTCCCTTCTCGTAAAATTTACTTTTCCTTAAAAAGGGCCCTTTTCATCCACTCACTCTTCTACCCTTCCCAGAAGTTGGTTAATGGGCACAAAAATACAGTTAGATAGAAGGAACAGAAGAATTTCTAGTGTTCAGTAGCACAGTAGGGTGACAATCATTAACAATAACTTATATATTTCAAAATGACTAGAGGAAAGATGTGGAATGTTCTCAGCACAAAGAAATGATAAATGTTTGAGGTGATGGATATGCAAATTATCCTGATTTGATCACTACACATTGTATGCATGTATCAAAATATCACATGTACCCTAGAAATATGTATAATTGTCATGTATCAATAAAAACAAAAATGCCTATTTCTCTTTCCTTCCTCCCCGCATTCCCTCCTTCCCCAGATATGTGTTGCTCCTGGGGCTCTCCTAACCCATGTTCAGCCAGCACTGAGGCAGCAGGAAGGATCTCACAGGTCATATCCTGAGATCAACCCTCCACCCCTTAAGGTAATAATCCTCCTGCTTTTAGTCATTTATATCCTTTGGTTCATAGGTATTTTGAGTCAAGTGCCTTCTAACTACTGACCTACATAATATCCCTTGGTTTTTAATTCTCACCCCTTCAGACAGCAGAGCCTTGGGCACCATTTGGACAAGCACAATTTGCGCTTTGAAATGGACCCAGGGAAGAAGCCATGCAGGCTCAGGCACATTTGGCCAGGGGCCTGAGTGCCCAGTGTGTGCCCTAGAAGAGAAGGTGGGAGCTCTGGGTGGGCCGGGGTACAGTCAGTGGAGAGCCAGAGAGGCACCTTCTCAAGCGCAGGATTCAGGGCAGGGGTCCTCTTGCCCAGATCGAAGGCTACGATTGCTTAGTGCAATGGCACCTGCGTCATGTCTTCTCAGCACACCTTTCATTCAGTCTCAGCCACCT
>NW_026659620.1:0-3438 GCF_009828535.3 Hylobates moloch | reverse complement strand
TAACTATGGGTCACACGGAATTTCCTGTGGTTTCTAAAACCCATCTTGATATACAAGAAGGTAATCTGTACTAATATCCTGTTCTAAAAAAAGTGCTACATAACATTTTATTTTGTATTTGTATTTTAAATTTTAAATTGACAAGTAAAATTACGTTTTTATCATTTGAGATCTATATCTCAAAATAGCACGTTGTACATGATAAAAACATAATTTTACTTGTCAACTTAAAATTAAAAATACAAATAAAAAGTAAAATGTTACATGCACACATATGCATTGTGAAGTGGCTAAATAAAGCTAATTACCATATGCATTACCTCACATAGTCATTTTTGCAGTGACAACATTTTAAAATCTCAACATTTTTCAATATATTGTATTGTTTTTACCTATAGTCATCATGTTGTACAATAGATTTATTGAACTTCTTCTAACTGTAATTTTGTATTCTTTTACCCACATCTTCCCAATGCTTCCTCCACCCTACCAATGTTACTTGTTGACATTTTTGTTATTCACTTACTCTCTTAGCCACTCTGAGCAATCACTGCTATGTTGGCTACAGTCTTGTACTTCACAAAAATTTAATGGGAAATATTAAAGTTCTGAGAGCAGGAAAATCATCTTAACTTGAAGAGGATCTCCTTAGACACTTAACCACACTTCAATCTCATATTTCATGTACCTCAGACTAGCATCAGGAATTAGTTCAAGAGGGTTTGTTCTTGGATTTGGGGGAAAGTTTAATATTAATATTAGGATGGTGGAGTTTTTTTTGGTTTTGGGTTTTCTTTTGTTTGTTTCTTTTTTTGTTTTTGTTTGTTTGTTTGTTTGTTTGTTTGATGGAGTTTCGCTCTTTTTACCCAGGCTGGAGTGCAATGGCATGATATTGGCTCACTGCAACCTCCGCCTCCCGGGTTCAAACGATTCTCCTGCCTCAGCCTCCCGAGTAGCTGGGACCACAGGCGCGTGCCACTACGCCCCACCAAATTTTTGTATTTTTAGTACAGACGGGGTTTCACTGTGTTAGTTGGGATGGTCTCAATCTCCTGACCTCGTGATCTGCGCACCTCGGCCTCCCAAAGTGCTGGGAATACAGCCATGAGCCGCCCCACTCAGCAAGGCTGGGGCATTTTTAAGAAGTCAGCCAGCTCGAGTACTTTGGAAAAAGCAGCGTCCTGTGGGATGAAGAACCCAACAATGAAAAGCAAGACTTTGTTACACAATGTGTGGAGCTCAAAGGCCTGTGAACTGCACTGGTCACAGATCCATGAGGCTGGCCCTGATGACAGGTATAGAAGAGATCATCCCCAATAAAGAAACAAGCCGTTTTCTTGTTTCTTTACCTTCTCCTAAAAGATAGAAAAGTAGATGTTCAACAATGCCAGTTTTGAACTGAGGAGGCAGTTCAAAAGGAGGCAGTTTCAATCCTGAAGTGAAAGAAGCGAGAGTGCAGAAAAACTCCTTTGTCTTCTACCTGTGCTGAGCTCAGACTCTGGGTACTGTTGAGAGAGCACCACCTTCTGAAAAGTCTGCAAAAAAAGAAATGGAGTGGAAGACCTAAGCATTTATGGAGACATCAGAGGAGGGCACAGACACACCATCACATGAACAGGGGGCACAGACACACCCTCTGCACTGAGTTAGGACAATGACCTTATGTTTGTGGGATATTTCTACATTTTCTCTTCCAGTAGTCTAAATTCGTAGTCCTAATTATAACTTTGATGAATCAACATAAATTTGATAAGAGAGGATGGGCACGGTGGCTCACGCCTGTAATCCCAGCACTTTGGGAGTCTGAGGCAGGCAGATCAGCATGTCAGGGGATAGAGACCATCCTGGCTAATACAGTGAAACCCAGTCTCTACTAAAAATGCAAAAAATTAGCCGGGCGTGGCGGCAGGCACCTGTAGTCCCAGCTACTCAGGAGACTGTGCCAGGAGAATGGCGTGAACCCGGGAGGCAGAGCTTGCAGTGAGCTGAGATAGTGCCACTGCACTCCAGCCTGGGTAACAGAGCAAGACTCTGCCTAAACAAACAAACAAAAAAAAAAAGAAGAAAAATTTGATCACACAATCCAGTTTATGACAGAAAATAGTTTTTGTGTTTCACTTAAACCAGGAGAAAATATTATAGAGGGAGACTTGAGTGCAAAAAAAAGTAAGAGGTTTGAAGGAAAGATAAAGGCTATTCTATCTGTTGAATAAAATGTCTAGGAGGCCATTGATTTGGACTAGGCTCCTCCACTAAGTCTAACAGACCAAACTAATATGCAGTTGAAATACAGTAGCTGAGCGTTAATTGCTGGAGGCTCTGTAACCAATTAACCAATTAAGCTGTAACCAATGATGTTGTCTCCACTGTACTTCTGTTTCCCATAAATGCTGTTAGGCCATGTTATTGGTTGGCATTCTCTGAACCTGCTCTGCTTTGCATGGTTGCCTGATTCTTCAATAGTTTTTGTTTTGTTTTGCTATTTTTCATTTTGTTGTTCTTTGCTCAAATAAGCCCAGTTAAAATTTAAACGTGTCTAAGGATATTTCCATGAAACATGAGAAAAGGACACAGAAAAGATGATTGGTCTGGTTTGTGTTAATTAAGTGCTTGTTGCAAATAATTTGCCACATTTTAAAAGAATCCAAGTGGTCACACAAAGTGAGAGGCCGCTGTAAATGTTTGAATAAAGGAGTTTAGTTAATCTGCATCTCTCCTACCCCACAAATTTGGACAACTTTGAGTCACAAAAAATCACCAGTTGTTCTGTGGACTAAATCACATGAGCTCTAGAACACAAGCTCCATCCAAAGTAAGTGGGAATTGCCTTTTCCATGCAAAAAGTGCCACACAAAGCCATTCCATGCCACCAGCTTTATGGAGCATCAAAGTTACATTTTCCACAAAAAACACCCCCTCCACTTTCCCAGAAAGACCATGCACCCCTAATGTCTGGTGATTCAGCCAAGGCATGTTAGAGGAGCATGTTCCTGAAATCTACAGCATAAATGAATTGTATTAAAGACTTCTACCCTCTCTAGTAGGACTTTAGTTGCTGCTTACAGGTCCTTTTGGAGTGAATGCTGTTGTCATTCCCCTGAGATTCAAGCCTGTCAAATATACCAGATTCTGGCTCTCTCTCTTCTGTTCCTATCATCTCCCATTGTCATTTCCTTCTTCGTCCCTGCAGATTCGATCTCTGGATCTTCTTCACCCCAAATGCTGTCATTATCATCAAGGACCTACGCAGGATTTTTGTGCTCTATTTTGAATATGTATTTTTGTGTGTATATATATATTTAAAATTGCTTATATATCTATATATAAAATGGCTTATATACAAACATTATTATAGATTATAATAATGTATGTATATAAATAATATAAACAATATATTGTATGTTTTATATACATATTTATGTAATTGTGGGAGT
The DNA here is from genome assembly GCF_009828535.3 of Hylobates moloch. NCBI lineage: Eukaryota > Metazoa > Chordata > Mammalia > Primates > Hylobatidae > Hylobates > Hylobates moloch. Next base: position 4 of record NW_026659620.1, on the reverse strand, counting down.
GGCA
>NW_026659619.1:0-3438 GCF_009828535.3 Hylobates moloch | reverse complement strand
ATTCCCTTGGTTTTCTGAGCAGTGACCATGTAGGGAAGCATGTTCTTTCTTTGATCTATTCTTCATCTTTGCCTTTTCTTTCCCCGACTTTTGCTAACCCATTCATTGTCCTTAAAATTGGGTCCTATTTTGAGACATAAATTGGAGAAGAATCTGTATTTTGGGGGTGAAGGGGTGAGTGAATTACAGGTGATATTGAAGACAACAGAATTGGAAGATATACTGACCCTACAAATGACAGTTTTTATATTTTGAAGAAATAGCTAAAAGAATAGGTTCAGAGCAGCCGAAATAGCTGAATTGGGAGAGCGTTAGACTGAAGATCTAAAGGTCCCTGGTTTCAGTAGGTCTTTTTTTCAGTTTTGTCTAATAGAACCCTTATTTTTATTTATTTATTTTTTTTTATGGAGTTTCACTCTTGTTGCCCAGGCTGGAGTGCAATGGAGCGAACTCAGCTCACCCCAACATCCACCTCCTGAGTTCAAGCGATTCACCTGCCTCAGTCTCCCGAGTAGCTGGGATTACAGGCATGTGCCACCATGCCTGGCTAATTTTGTATTTTTAGTAGAGATGGAGTTTCACCATGTTGGTCAGACTAGTCTCGAACTCCCGACCTCAGGTGATCCGCCTCCCTCGGCCTTCCAAAGTGCTGGGATTACAGACATAAGCCGCAGCGCCCAGCTAATACAACCCTTATACAACACTTGCGTGCCAATCCCAGAAGGGTGTACAGAACTCCAATTTTTTGCTGTTGAAAATCCGATAAAGGTAATACACACACACACACACACACACACACACACACACACACACACACACACACACACACATATATATGCATCACTCTCTCCTTTGGTTGCATATTCCACTGAAGTCTTCCATGAAGTGCTGATATTAAATAAATTATTTAAAGTCTTAAACCTAGGAAGTTATTTTATTTTATTTTATTTTATTGAGATTGAGATTGAGTTTCACTCCGACTCCCCGGCTGGAGTGCAGTGGCGCGATCTCGGCTCACGGCAACCTCTGCCTCCCGGGTTCAAAGATTCTCCTGCCTCAGCCTCCCCAGTAGCTGGGATTACAGGCGCCTTCCATTTCAAGTCATATACAGTATTCTAAATAATTTGTATCCCCCATTAGTACCAAGTATCTTCTACTCACAACAGTTGCAGATGCTCCATAATACCCAGAAAAAGAAAGTTACCTCCTGAAAATTATTACAAAAAGGGCTTTTCAGGAAGAGGGTGTAGCTCAGTGGTAGCTTGCATGTTTTGCATGTATGAGGCCCCAGGTTCAATCCCCGGCACCTCCAAAGGGTGGTTTTGCTCTGGCAGGGCTCAAACCTAATTTTCAAGCAACATAGACTTCTGCCTCCACACCTTTTTCTATCCTATTTCTGCACATATAGACAGTAAAGACGTAACCCAAGGGGTTGCCTCGATTTATAACCCATCTCTATGCTGTGAGCTTCAACATCATCGAAGGCGATAGCGACGGCAAAAGGAAGGTGAAAAAGAAATGAGGAAGAATGAAGAATGGGATCCCAACAGGGTCTCTTGAACCCAAACAAAAGTGTGCACATCCACAGGCGGTTCACATTCACTCTCATTTTGTACTATGATTAAAGAGAAGGAAAGACAAAGAAGAAGGGGGAAAAGTGCCCCGCAGGCATTCGATTTATTTATTTATTTATTTATTTATTTATTTATTTATTTATTTATTTATTTATTTTTGGAGACGGAGTCTCGCTCTGTAGCCCAGGCTGGAGTGCAGTGGCGCGATCTTGGCTCACTACAACCTCTGCCTCCCGGGTTCAAGCGATTCTCCTGCCTCAGCAGCTGGGATTACAGGCGCGTGCCATCAGGCCTGAGTAATTTTTGTATTTTTAGCAGAGACGGGGTTTCACCATGTTGGCCACACTGGTCTCGAACTCCAGAGCTCAGGTGATCCACCTGCCACAGTTTCCCAAAATGCTGGGATTACAGGCGTGAGCCACCGCTCCTGGCATCATCTTTGTTTTCCTTTTTTTTTTTTTTTACATTAGTTTTGTTTTCTGGGCCAAAGAACAGAGCGAAAATATCTGTCCGCTGATTTATCCTCCAGTCTCTCCCTGTCAGCGTGCTCAGAGAGCACAGCCACAAGTGTGATCCAGTACTGAGACAAGGACTGCTGTGGCTCTCTAGCCTCTTGAGATGGAAGTGAAAGGATGCTGGATGACCGAACAAAGACTGTTGGGGAATTAGAGGCCTTCAACATGCGAGGAGCAGAAACCAATACGGATCAACATTCCTTACTGATATTCCATAAAATTGATTCATTTTCCATTTTCCTTGTTAAAATAAAACATTGCCTGGAAACCTCTCTTAACAGCCAATGGGCCAGGCGCGGTGGCTCACGCCTGTAATCCCACCACTTTGGGAGGCCGAGACGGGCGGATCACGAGGTCAGGAGATCGAGACCATCCTGGCTAACACGGTGAAACGCCGTCTTTACTAAAAATACAAAAAATTAGCCAGGCATGTTGGCGGGCTCCTGTAGTCCCAGCTACTCGGGCGGCTGAGGCAGGAGAATGGCGTGAACCAGGAGGCGGAGCTTGCAGTGAGCCGAGATCGCGCCACTGCACTCCCACCTGGGCGACAGAGCAAGACTCTCAACAACAGCAACAAAAAACAAAACAAACCAAAAAACAGCCAACAGAGGACTCATGTGAAAAAGTAGGAAAAGTTTTTCTGTCACAATGGAAAACAGACGCAAAGTAAAAGGTGAGTGGATTGCAGGTGTCTTGAGCACTTCCTCAGGTAAAAACAAAACAAACTTTTTTTTGTTCTTTCTCTGTCAATTCCATCACAACTACATTGCATGACGAGGAAACTCGCAGGAAATCCTATCCACTGATGATAATTTTTAGGTGTTTCCAATGCTGTATGTTTCAAAATTGCTGTCCTCTGTGTATATGTTTGCTGTTGAATCAAAAGTGTCTTTGAGAGGCAACAGAGTACGATGTTTGTCATCAGTCCACCAGTCTAACACTCTATCAGGCTAGGCTGTCCTTACTTCTTGATTCTTTTGTTCAGTGGAAATATCCATAACATGCATACAGGAGGGATATTGTCTAGTGAAACCTGTTTAGCTTAAGACTGGCTGTGTGCCCCAGGGGCCAATCTTATGTTTGTTATAAGATACATTTTTTTTTTTCAGGAAGGTAATGCAGACATTTTCTTTTCATTTCATACTTTTTTTTCCCCTTATGTCCACGGGTTCTCTCCAGGCACTTTAAGCAAATAGCGGCATGTTAGTCACAGTGGACACTGCATAGGAGAGTAAGGGGTGAGGGATTAGGGTTCTATAAGCAGAAGGCCAAATTCCAGGCCCAACCTCAGATCTATTGAAACAGAATTGCTGAGGGTGGGGCCCAGCCGCCTGTGCTTGAATAAGCCC
>NW_026659618.1:0-3438 GCF_009828535.3 Hylobates moloch | reverse complement strand
ACTCTGATGGTAGTTTCTTTTGCTGTGCAGAAGCTCTTTAGTTTAATTAGATCCCATTTGTCAATTTTGGCTTTTGTTGCCATTGCTTTTGGTGTTTTAGACGTGAAGTCCTTGCCCACACCTATGTCCTGAATGGTATTGCCTAGGTTTTCTTGTAGGATTTTAATGGTTTTAGGTCTAACATTTAAGTTTTTAATCCATCTTGAATTAATTTTTGTATAAGGTGTAAGGAAGGGATCCAGTTTCAGCTTTCTACATATGGCTAGCCAGTTTTCCCAGCACCATTTATTAAATATTTTAAAGTCTTTTTGTTTGATATTAGCATAGCAACCCTATCTTTCTTCTGCTTATCCCTTGTCTTTTAAAAAAGATGATTTTATCAGAAATGCATATAGCCATAAGTAATATATTACATGATTTAGTTATGCATATTTGAACTTCATAAAAATAGTGTCACACTATAAATGTAGTTACTTGGACTTTTCACTCAGTATGCTATTTCTAAGACCCACCTATGTTGTTGTATGTAGCTACAGTATAATTTATGTTCTCTGCTGTATAATATTCCATGGCATAACCCTACCATAATTTGTTGATTCATTCTCCTGTAAGTGGCTATTTGGCATGTTTCCAGTGTTTTGCTATGACAAATTTATTGCTGCTATAAACATTTTTATACGCCTCTCCTGATATAAGAGTTTCTCTTGTTCTCAGAGCAACTAGCAATATAACTATTAGCTAGGAACTTGTTAGAAATGTGACTTCTCAAGTCCCACCCAAGACCTACTGAGTCAGAAACTGTAGGATAGGCCCAGCAATCTGTGTTGTAATAAGCTCTCCAGGTGACTCTGATATCTGATAAAGTTTGAGGTCCACTGCACTAGGGTATAAAGTAGGAGTGAAATTTCTAGATTGCAGACAATCAGATGTTTTCTGAAGTGGTTGTTCCATGTTTTCATGGAAATCCACCCACTCAGCACTTAGTATTGTCAGACTTCTTTATTTTGCCCACTGGGTGGGTCAGTCTGACTGGTCTTCCCTACAGAGAGGCACGGGTGTGGCCGTTGATTTCTTCTCCCTGCCTGTCCTCCCATCCTGCCCTGTCTAGGGAGCCAGAGCCACACCACGCATGCTGACCCCTCGGCTATCACTGTGGATGAAGCGTTCTTCAGTGTGGTTTGTTTTGACAGGAATACATGCACCACCTGCTCGCCCTGGAGCATCGCGCTGAGGAGCGGTTCCTGGAGCACTGGCTGAATCCTCACTGCAAACCCCACTGTGACAGGAACAGGGTTCATCCTGTGTAAGGGGATCAGGACCAGCCTCGGTACATCTCCTTCTCTCTCCCAGGCCTCTGTCTGAGGGAGTGGTGGGGGACAGCATGGCATGGGCTGGGAGACTTTCCGGACCATGCCTCAGGGAGGCCAGCTGGTTAGCTGGTTATGGGTTTGGAGTGGGGTGGCAAGAGTGAGGCAGGAGACATAGTGGGGAGCCAGGTTGAGAGGAGCACTGGGGGACAAACAGGGGAGTCCAACTTTTATTGAATCACAAAGTGATCCAAAATGGGGAGGGATGTGACCCTATTTGCCATGCAGAAAAGCTCTCTCTGGACCCCAAATGTGGAGAAGTGTGTTTTGTTGAGACTTGAGTCTCTTCAGGTGGGCTCAGCATTCGTGGAGTCAACCTGTGACATCTACCACGATCGTCACCACTGTCATCAGGATCAACAACTTCTTTCCCAGATCTCACTCCTGTTCCCCACTGCCTTCCTGCAGCCTTCAAGGCTGCCAATCTGCCCAGCCCACCCTCTGTCTTTCCCTTTCCCTGGGGCTTCTGTTTTCATCCCACCAGCAGGGGACTGCCCAGCTTTCCCCCCACACCCTGCATGCCCCCAACTCTGTACCTCTGTGCCTAGATGAGGCTGTTTGCTTCTCCCTATCTGTCCTCATCATCTTCCCCCCTTTCCAAATCCTGTTAGATAAGGTAGCAAAATTCCTTCAGAGGGTAAGCCCAGTGAATTTCATTTCTCCTCTGTAAGTTTTATGGACCAAGCAGGACAAGATATGATCAGGTAGTTTATCTTTGTGGTTAAGAGAAATCTTATACCTTTGTTGTTTATTTTGTGCTACTGTGAATTGACACAGGGGCACTCCTATTAACCACTCTTTATAATGTAACATAAATTGCCTCATATGATCCTCTTAATACCCTGGTGTCATTGCAGGGCATGCACTTTAACCCCATTTTAAAGAGGAGCTAATTGAGCATGATTAAGCTACTAACTCAGGCTAAACAGTGGTTGGTATGCTAGGCTTCTGACTACTGTAAATCTTCACGCTTTATGTGGACTGTTTTGCACAGTCCTGTGTGTGTGTGGGCATGGAATCACTCTGAGGGAGCTTTCACAGATAGTGAGAGGATCACCTGCTGGCAGTGGAATAGAAGTTCTGCTTTTGGGGAGTAGGGATGGGCTACGTCCCTCTTCTAATTCTTCCAGATGCTGGAGCTCTATTCTGGGTCAGGGTTCTGGTGTGCCTGGGCTTGGCTCCCAACTTCCAGGGTGCTGGCCTCCCCTGCACCAAGGGCCTTTGTTTTTTAGCACTGGAAGCCTTCACTTGGCTTCTTCCAGAAAACAGCACTGTGGAGTAATTGGATGCGTAGGCTCTGGAACTGGCCAGAGCTGAGTTTGACTTTCTGATTTCCAGCTCTGTGCCCTTGGGCAAGTTGCCTAACCTCACTGACTCTTTGCTTCTGCCTCTGTAAGTTGGGGTAATAATGATGTCTAGGGAGCCTGGTGCATAGTAAATGACTCTAAAAATAAAAGCACTTATTACTGTTGTGCAGTTGAAGTTAAAGGAGAGGTTCCTGGGTTCAGCCCCACAGTAGTACCCTCCAAGGGTGACTGAGGCCTCTGATTCTTGGTAGGACAGGCACTGCTAGTGAGCTTGAGTGCCTAGCTCCTGCAAACACAGGGTTCTGCAGAGGCCTCAGTCCAGGCAGCTCCCACTTACATAAAGACAAGGAAGCGGTGGCTGGAGAAATGTGTTAACTTGGGATTGGGAGTCAGACAGCCTTCAGCTAATGAGTCCTCCAGTCACTGGCTGAATAATCTTAGAAAAAAATGCCTAATTGTATAGTTTCCTCATTTGTAAAATGAGGATGGTAATGGCTCCTTCCTTATGATTCTAGGATTAAAAAAGTCAATGTCTGGAAAATAGTTAGTGTTGCCCTGGCACACAAAGGAAGTGCTCAGAAAATGATAGCTGGATGGTGTTTGTTCTTCCTTGGTCTACTCTTCCTCTTCCTTAGTCTCGTCCTTTTCCCCTTTCCTCCTCCTTCTTGTTCTCCGTCACCATCATCACAATCACCACCACCAACATCATCACCATCACTACCACCATCACCATCACCATCACCACCATCATCACCATTACCCTC
>NW_026659617.1:2107-3438 GCF_009828535.3 Hylobates moloch | reverse complement strand
TAAAGCTCTCCTCAGCAAATGTAAAAGAACAGAAATTATAACAAACTATCTCTCAGACCACAGTGCAATCAAACTAGAACTCAGGATTAAGAAACTCACTCAAAACCGCTCAACTACATGGAAACTGAACAACCTGCTCCTGAATGACTACTGGGTACATAACGAAATGAAGGCAGAAATAAAGATGTTCTTTGAAACCAACGAGAACAAAGACACAACATACCAGAATCTCTGGGACACATTCAAAGCAGTGTGTAGAGGGAAATTTATAGCACTAAGTGCCCACAAGAGAAAGCAGGAAAGATCCAAAATTGACACCCTAACATCACAATTGAAAGAACTAGAAAAGCAAGAGCAAACACATTCAGAAGCTAGCAGAAGGCTAGAAATAACTAAAATCAGAGCAGAACTGAAGGAAATAGAGATATAAAAAACCCTTCAAAAAATTAATGAATCCAGGAGCTGGTTTTTTGAAAAGATCAACAAAATTGATAGACCGCTAGCAAGACTAATAAAGAAGAAAAGAGGGAAGAATCAAATAGATGCAACAAAAAATGAAAAAGGGGATATCACCACCGATCCCACAGAAATACAATCTGCCATCAGAGAATACTACAAACACCTCTATGCAATAAACTAGAAAATCTAGAAGAAATGGATAAATTCCTCGACAAATACACTCTCCCAAGACTAAACCAGGAAGAAGTTGAATCTCTGAATAGACCAATAACAGGTTCTGAAATTGTGGCAATAATCAATAGCTTACCAACCAAAGAGTCCAGGACCTGATGGATTCACAGCCGAATTCTACCAGAGGTACAAGGAGGAACTGGTACCATTCCTTCTGAAACTATTCCAATCAATAGAAAAAGAGGGAATCCTCCCTAACACATTTTATGAGGCCAGCATCATCCTGATACCAAAGCCTGGCAGAGACACAACCAAAAAAGAGAATTTCAGACCAATATCCTTGAACATTGACGCAAAAATCCTCAATGAAATACTGACAAACCGAATCCAGCAGCACATCAAAAAGCTTATCCACCATGATCAAGTGGGCTTCATCCCTGGGATGCAAGGCTGGTTCAACATACGCAAATCAATAAATGTAATCCAGCATGTAAACAGAACCAAGGACAAAAACCACATGATTATCTCAATAGATGCAGAAAAGGCCTTTGACAAAATTCAACAACCTTCAACAACCCTTCATGCTAAAAACTCTCAATAAATTAGGTATTGATGGGATGTATCTGAAAATAATAAGAGCTATCTATGACAAAACCACAGCCAATATCATACTGAATGGACAAAAACTGGAAGCATTCCCT
>NW_026659617.1:520-2007 GCF_009828535.3 Hylobates moloch | reverse complement strand
CCCTCTCTCATCACTCCTATTCAACATAGTGTTGGAAGTTCTGGCCAGAGCATTCAGGCAGGAGAAGGAAATAAAGCGTATTCAATTAGGAAAAGAGGAAGTCAAATTGTCCCTGTTTGCAGATGACATGATTGTATATCTAGTAAACCCCATCGTCTCAGCCCAAAATCTTCTTAAGCTGATAAGCAACTTCAGTAAAGTCTCAGGATAGAAAATCAATGTGCAAAAATCACAAGCATTCTTGTACACCCATAACAGACAAACAGAGAGCCAAATCATGAGTGAACTCCCATTCACAATTACTTCAAAGAGAATAGAATACCTGGGAATCCAACTTACAAGGGAAGTGAAGGACCTCTTGAAGGAGAACTACAAACCACTGCTCAATGAAATAAAAGAGGACACAAACAAATGGAAGAACATTCCATGCTGATGGATTGGGAGAATCAATATCGTGAAAATGGCCATACTGCCCAAGATAATTTATAGATTCAATGCCATCCCTGTCAAGCTACCAATGACTTTCTTCACAGAATTGTTAAAAACTACTTTAAAGTTCATATGGAACCAAAAAAGAGCCCACATCGCCAATTCAATCCTAAGCCAAAAGAATGAAGTTGGAGGCATCAGCTACCTGACTTCAAAGTATACTACAAGGCTACGGTAACCAAAACAGTATGGTACTGGTACCAAAACAGTATGGTACTGGTACCAAAACAGAGACATAGATCAGTGGAACAGAACAGAGCCCTCAGAAATAATGTCGCATATCTACAACTATCTGATCTTTGACAAACCTGACAAAAACAAGCAATGGGAAAAGGATTCCCTATTTAATAAATGGTGCTGGGAAAACTGGCTAGCCATATGTAGAAAGCTGAAACTGGATCCCTTCCTTACACCTTATACAAAAATTAATTCAAGTTGGATTAAAGACTTACATGTTATACCTAAAACCATAAAAACCCTAGAAGAAAACCCAGGCAATACCATTCAGGACATAGGCATGGGCAAGGACTTCACGTCTAAAACACCAAAAGCAATGGCAGCAAAAGTCAAAATTGACAAATGGGATCTAATTAAATTAAAGAGCTTCTGCACAGCAAAAGAAACTACCATCAGAGTGAACAGGCAACCTACAAAATGGGAGAAAATTTTTGCAACCTACTTATCTGACAAAGGGCTAATATCCAGAATCTACAATGAACTCAAACAAATTTACAAGAAAAAAACAACCCCATCAAAAAGTGGGCAAAGGACATGAACAGACACTTCTCAAAAGAAGACATTTATGCAGCCAAAAAACACATGAAAAAATGCTCATCATCACTGGCCGTCAGAGAAATTCAAATCAAAACCACAATGAGATACCATCTCACACCAGTTAGAATGGCCATCATTAAAAAGTCAGGAAACTACAGATGCTGGAGAGGATGTGGAGAAATAGGAACACTTTTACACTGTTGGTGGGACTGTAAACTAGTTCA
>NW_026659617.1:0-420 GCF_009828535.3 Hylobates moloch | reverse complement strand
TTTACACTGTTGGTGGGACTGTAAACTAGTTCTACCATTGTGGAAGTCAGTGTGGCGATTCCTCAGGGATCTAGAAGTAGAAATACCATTTGACCGAGCCATCCCATTACTGGGTATATACCCAAAGGACTATAAATCATGCTGCTATAAAGACACATGCACACGTATGTTTATTGCAGCACTATTCACAATAGCAAAGACTTGGAACCAACCCAAATGTCCAACAACAATAGACTGGATTAAGAAAATGTGGCACATAGACACCATGGAATACTATGCAGCCATAAAAAATGATGAGTTCATGTCCTTTTTAGGGACATGGATGAAACTGGAAATCATCATTCTCAGTAAACTATCTCAAGGACAAAAAACCAAACACCGCATGTTCTCACTCATAGGTGGGAATTGAACTATGAGATC
>NW_026659616.1:0-3439 GCF_009828535.3 Hylobates moloch | reverse complement strand
GTTAAAATTGTAGTCTAAGACAATATAAATTCTTGTCTGAACTACTGCATTAGCCTTCTACCTTATTATCTTTTCTTCCTTTCTTTTGTTCCATTATAGTACAAGTGAACTTGTTAAAAATGTATATTATCTTATTAGTACCTGTATTTGTCTCCTAGGGCTGCCCTAACAAATTACCACAAACAGGGAAGCTTAAAAAAGCAGAAATTTATTCTTTCGCAGTTCTAGAGGCTAGAAGTCAAATATCAAGGTGTTGGCAAGGCCATGCTCTCGCAGAAGTCTCTAGGGGTTCTTTCTTGCCTTTTCCTGGTTTCTAGTGGTTACCAGCAATGTTTGGCTTTCCTTGGCTTGTAGCTGCATCACTTCAGTCTCTGCTTCCATTGTCATTTGACCTTCCTCCTGATGAGTGTTAGTTTGTGTCTCTTCTTATAAGGATACAGTAATTGGATTTAGGGTACACCCTAATCTGTTATGACCCCATCTTAACTTGATTTTATCTGCAAAGCCACGCTTTCCAAGGTCACATATATAGTACTCAGAATTTCAACGTATCTTTTTATATGACAATTCAACTTACAACAGTCCCCTACCTTAAACTACAAATGGCTTTTTACTACAAATAAAATAAAATACAAAATACTTACTCTGTTAATAAGCCTTTACATGAATTGGCCTCAGTCTATTCTTTATGCCTCACTTAGTTCCACTCTCCCCCTTATTCAATCTACGCCAACCACATTGGCCTTATTTATGTTGTACAACTATGCCAAGCTTGTCCTGTTCTTATGGCCTTTGCATATGCTTTTATATCTTTCTGGAATTTTTCTCCTGTATCCACCTGTGACTGCCTTCTCCTCACAATTTAAGTCCTAAGTTACAGACAACTTCTTGGAGAAATTAAAATAGTAACTTCCATACTCCATCACTCTCTACCCTCATAATGTATATTAACTGAGATATATTTTTTACTTGTTCACTCATGTTTTCCCTGGCAAGAATGTAAGGTTGATGAAGATAGGATATGTGTCTGTCCTGTTTCTTCTTATGTCTCTAATACCCTAATATCTAGGACAGTGCATGGAATATATTGGTCAATGAGTTTATGTCCCCATTGTAACCTAAAACAGCAAGATGATATGCATAACAGCTAAGTAGATTCTGGAAAGTAGAATGCTAATTTACCTCTGATCTTCTGAACTTGTGGAGGTGGTAAGAACTAATGTGTAGTATTTCTAGATGTGGTGGGAAGAACAGTCAATCTTAGAAGTCAATTCTTAGAAGAACTCCAAGCAGGGAAAACCATATGCTAAGTACTGGGAAGTTAAGAAGCAACAAGATCAAACAGACATGAAGCAATTTATATTCTCTTTGAGGAGATAGTGCAGCTCCTGCAATAAAGCAGGAACCTCAGATAGTGAAAATCTTTGAGCTGAGTGACTATAGCCAATACCTAGTTGAAAGTCACATAAATATTACTTAGAATTTCAGTCCATGCAGAGACTTTGCAAGCCCACAGTTTCCAGAGAAATAGTAGCATAGTCTGCAGGTTGAACATTGGATATACATCATTTATGTCCTTCTTTGTGTATATATTTGCATCAAAGGTTTCAGAACTGTTTTATTTATTATTGACTATTTAAATTATTGTCAGTAGAAAACATAGAACCTAATTTTCTAGCTGCATGACCTTGGGAAAGATACTCTAAATAGACAACAATAGCATCTACCTGATTAATAATTTCTAAGGATTAATAAGATAGTACATATAAAGTGCTCAGATACATGCCTGGCACATAGAAAGCACTCAACAAATGTTGACATTTATTATTAACAATGCTTATTATTTATAGGCATTGAAAACCGAATGTGAAAAATTAGATATGAACTTGTAGATAATATCACAATTATCTGTAAATGCTAATGATAAACAAAAATATTCCTGTTAGCTTTCTGGCTTTTCAAATATTTTACTAGCTTCCTATTGCTGCTGCAACAAAGTATCACAAACTTAGTGGCTCAAAACAACATAGATTTATTCTTTTACAGTTCTGTAGATCAGAAGTATAAAATGAAATTTATGGAGCTAAAATCAAGGCATTGGCAGGGCTAGGTCTTCTAGGGCTTCAGGGGAGAATGTATTGCTTGCATCTTCTAGTTCCTAGGCTTTGGTGGAATTCCTTGGCTCATGGCTTCATCACTCTAATATCCACTTCCATCATCATATGGCCTTCTCCCTAACTTTGACACTCCTGCTACTCTCTTATAAGGACCCTTGTGATTACATTGAGCCCACCTTGTAATCTGGAATAATCTCCTTATCTCAAAATTCTTCACTGAATCACATCTACAGAGTTCCTTTTGATATGTAACATGTTCATAAGTTCTGGAGATTAGGGTGTGGATATCTTTGCAAGCCATTATTCTGTCTAGCACAAATGCAGTCAGTATCTTTTAATTTTAACAGTTATTTTGAAACAAATACATTTTATTATTGCTTTTTCCTTTATAAGAGGATTCTATTGACACATTGGCACATAGGAAAAATACTTATATTTCTTTTCCTTGAAGCTTCAGTGGTCATGTTCTCACTGAGTAATGCTGGGGTGACTATAGAGCTCTTTCATAAAAGGTAACTAGTTTTTCTGTGCTCCATGGCCTCAGAATGGAATTTTTGTTGTTTGATAAAGCTAATTATTGTGAATAGTGATTAAACTTGTGATCTCAGGGTACCAGCCATGCCCCAGATTATTTGGAATATTAGGAGATATTTTTGCTTGTGACAACTAGGTGAAGGTGCTACTGATACCTAGTGAATACAGGCCATGGATGCTGCTAAACATTCTACAATGCACAGGACAGCCCACCTCCCCAACAATGAATAATCTACCTCACCAGATTAATAGTACCATGTTTGAGAAACCCTGACATAGGTAATTTTAAGAAACAGTATTATTGCTTGGACCTTTGCTTTTCAAAAGTGTGGTGCATGGACCAGCAGTTTTGACATCATGTGGGTCATCAGTCTCTTTGAAATCTCCCCAAGTGATCCCAAAATTCAGCCAAGGCTGAAAATCACTGCCTTAGCTTTTCTCCCATTATCTTACCCTACTCATAAGTTGTTATGGTTATGGATATGTAGAGTTTAACTGGAAAAATAAAACTAAAAAATTTGCCACATGTAACAAACATCATACATTAGAGCTCTAATTGGCATAAAGCCACCTTTTTCTTGAGAGTTGCAATAAATAATAAATTCCTCAATGTACTGAATTGTAAACACACAGATATGTGGTAAGAGTCAGGTTTATCCAACTATTCGTTAAATATATTGGCAGGGGGATCTCCCAAAGGAGGGCAAATTCACTCAGCTAGGATCATGTTTGCAGCCTGCAAGAGCGATGATGGATTATATTTGCTTTTCCTCCCTGGCTCTGTCACT
>NW_026659615.1:483-3439 GCF_009828535.3 Hylobates moloch | reverse complement strand
TATGAAGACCAGGATGTCAAAGGGCATTAGGCATGTGGTGAGAGTTAAATTATGGCCAGTTAACACAAGGGAGGTCAGATGTGGCTCCACATTCCACATCCGCAGCTACCTTTCCTCACTGAGGCAGAGCAAGGTAATCCAGAAAGTCTTTTCAGACTCTGAGAATGCTGGACTTACATTATTCGGAAAATCACTTGAAAAGTTGAAATATTAAATAATTTACACTAAAATCTGGATTATTATTCTGATAGATCAATTTGATTTGTTTAGTGGTTTTTTCACATTCAGCTTGTTAATTCCACAGAAGAGGGGGGCCTACTTTTCATGTATACATGTCTTTTCTGCAGGACTTGAGTATGCACAAACTTCGATCTCTATCAGTGTCCTGGAACCAATCCCCAGAGCTGACTGATTAAGTTCAGTTTTGTTCTGAAATTTTTATTTTGACTACAGAAATACATTTTCATGAAGTTATAACTATATTCATTTTATTTCTCATTCCAATATTATTGAGAATTAAGAATAATCAACCAATGTTTCTGTAATGAGCATTTATTGATCCTTAGGGTTACCAGATAGACGTTTTTACAGGTAGGAAAAGAAAAAATGATTCCCTGTTATAATATCACTTTTTCTTTTTTTTTGTACTGTGGAAAAATACCATAGATGATTTCTTGCAATCCAATAGAAAATTTCAATATATTTGTAGTAATGATAAATATAATATTCTCTCATACAATGTAATATAATTTTTGCATATCTTTATTTTCAGTATCTTTTTGTTTCTTATTTTAAAAAGATGTTTATTTTAGAAACTGTAAAGATCAAGAAAGCCACAGCAGAAAGTAAATATCTGCCTAATTCCATCAGAAAAATACGAAATCATGGTTATATTCTTGTGTGTATAATTCTAGCCCCTTTCCTATTTTAAATATATTTTTGCGTACGTATACGCAAAACCCAGTACATCTCTCTATATTTAAGGTATATAATCAACACATCTTTATTTGTTCTTTTTCGTATTTTTGATATTTAGAGGTGTTTTTCTTCCTAAATCTTGACTACTGTAATTTTTTTCAGCCAAAAATTGACTATCCCCAGGTTGATCTTATATGTATTGAAAGGGGTTAAGTCATTGGACGGCCAGAAATGGCTCCATCTTTCTGTCCAGGGATTATCAAAGTGTCTGGCTTGGGAGTAACAGCATGTTTTAAATGGTTCGATTGGTTGGCCGATGGCAGCATATTTTTAACTTACCCATCGGCCCAGCTTATTTCCTTGTTGTTCTTAAAAGACAGGTTCTCACACTGTCTCCCAAGCTGGAGTTCATTGTGCAATCTTAGCTCACTGCAGCCTCAAACTCCTGGGCTTGATCAATCTTTCCACCTCAGCCTCCAAAATCGCCAAGACTACAGTCACGTGCCGCAGTGCCCAGCTAATATTTGTACTTTCATTTGTCGAGACAGGGTGTCCCTGTGTTGCCCAGGATGGTCTCAAACTCCTGGCCTCAAGCAATTCTCCCACTTAAGCCTCCCAAATTTATGCAATTACAGTAATGATCCACCGCTCCTGGCCTTATTTATCTCTTCAGAGTTTGTCCTTCCTTTCTAGGTCTATGACATGAAATGTCTCTGTCCGTTCCATAAAACATTCATCTGTCGTGGTCATATGAAACATTACAAAATTATTTTTGATGTTTCTTCATGTTTTATGTTAAGTATTCTAACATGGTAGTGTGGCTTTTTTAAAAAGGACAAAAAAAACACAATAGATGGTTGACTAATCACAAACAGGACTTTAAGGATCACAGTTGTGCTATCATTTATTATGATATATTAAAAAATCAGCACTTACTTGTAATGTGCCTTGAGACAAACCATTTAGCAACTTGATTTCTCAGACCTCGGTTTCCTCCTCTGGGAAATACTAATATCAACTGTGTGTAGTTTATCTTGAAGAATTAGAAAAATTGTGAGTAAATACTTTATTACCAATCATGATTGCTGTGGTTACTTTATCATTGTTGCTGTTGTAGCATTGAAGCACTTACCACTTTAGGTTATTTGTTCGAAGTCAAATATTATTAATTAACACATATTTCATAAACTAGTCTTTTCCATTTTATTTATTTATTTATTTATTTATTTATTTATTTATTTATTTATTTTTTAAAGGATGGAGCCTTGCTTTGTAGCCCAGCCTGGATTGCAGTGGCGTGGCATGATCTCAGCTCACTGTGACCTCTACCTGCCAGGTTCAAGCAATTCTCCTGCCTCAGACTCCTGAGTACCTGGGACAACAGATGTGTGCCACCATGCCTGGCTAATTTTTTGTATTTTTAGTAGAGACGGGGTTTCACCATGCTTTCCAGGCTAGTCTCGAACTCCTAACCTCGTGATCCGCCAACCTTGGCCTCCCAAAATGCTGGGGTTACAGGCTTGAGACACCACACCTGACCATAATAGTCTTTAGAGTTGATTGAATGTGGAAGTTTAGTTGACAAGTGGCTGGTTCAAACTGTTAAATTAGAAATATTCAATGTTAGAATTGTAGAGTGCTCTTGTGTTTCTCTTCCATATCATTTGGGCAACTAGTAAACAGTATACTGTTTTATCAACAGGTATGTCATCGATGCTCCAAGCAGCCACAGCAAGTATTCAGGGGAGTCATTTCCAGGAATTTCTAATGCTCTGTTTGATATGGAAAGGAAAGTGGACCCATGCAAGGCTAAGGGAGAAGTGAAGAGAATGCTTTGTTGCAGCCTTCACCGTGGAGGCAGCTTCAGAGGCTTGAAACAAGTAGCCTAAGAGGATTCCTTAGAGAACCCATATTGAATTTGTGTGGTATGTCACTCAGAAAGCATCATGATGGGTATATTCATGTATTTTAAAATTAGTATTTTAGAAATAAAGATGGATACTATACACAGTTATGTGAGTGTTCATATATTTGTCTG
>NW_026659615.1:0-473 GCF_009828535.3 Hylobates moloch | reverse complement strand
TCCCAAAGTGCTGAGATTACAGGCATGAGCCACCATGCCAGGCCCCACAATCTTTTCTCATGACAACTGCTGTCACTTAGACTTTACTATCAGAAAAGTTAAGACTATCCTCATCCTTTGGGTTTCAGCTTTGATGTCATTTCTTTTAGGAAGACTTTTAGGATGACTGTCCCTTCCTTTGTATCAACTACTAGACCATGAGCTCCTTAAGGACTTAGTCTTGGGTTTTTTTACACTTTTTTTTTTTACAAATTTTACTTTAATTTTTGGGATACATGTGCAGAAGTTGCAGGTTTGTTACAATTTTGGCTCCAATCTCTACCAGTAAGGAGAGTCCATAGCAGACACTTATTTTGTGAGTAATTAGAGTAGCGCACATAAGAGACCCTCTGAGACATTCTGTGCTTTGAAAAGAAGAGCTGCACTGCACACTAGGATTTCCACAATGCCTTTGTTATGGGGTTTGGCCGAGC
>NW_026659614.1:0-3440 GCF_009828535.3 Hylobates moloch | reverse complement strand
TATCGAGATGATCATGCAATTCTTGTTTCTTATTCTATGGATAAGATTTATTACCTTAATGGATTTTGGGCTCTTAAACCAATCTGGGATTACTAGTATAAATTTCACTTTGTCATAGTGTATAATTACTTTATATGTTGCTAGATTTGATATGATAGTATTTTTAAGGAATTTTGCATTTATACTTATAGTAGTTTTATTTTTCTATGCTATTTGGACTAATTTTTGTATCAAGGTAACACTGGTCCCACAGAATAAATTGGGAAGTGAATCTTTCTCTTTTTGAAAAAAGCTAGTCAAAAATTAATATCAATCATTTAATACTAACAAATATTATTAAGGTTATAAATTATTAATTTCTCTAGTTTTTATTTTCTTCCTTCTGCTTGCTTTAGGTTTAGTTTGCTATTTTTTCCAGTGCCTTAATGTGGAAGGTCATCTTGTCTCATCCTTTCATTTGTCTTTTCATTTCCGAAAGAGTGTCTTTTTAGCATCAGGTGAGCTCCCCAGGTTGGTAGTACTCCATGTTTATTGCTGTACAACAATGACAGGTAATATGTCCTGAAGACAATGGAAACTTAACATTCAAAATCCTCTAGATTCCACCTTATATGATATGTCTCTTCCTTTGATTGGTCCTAATGTCTACCCTTTCTCTATTATAAACCACGAGTACAATAGCATTCAGTGAGTTCTGTGAGTCTTTCTAGTAAATTCTTGAAACTGAGGGTGTTCTGAGGAAACCTCTGAACTGGCAGTTGGTGTCAGAAGTAAGAATAGTCTTATATGGCCTCTTCCTTTGAACTTTGCAGCTGGACCCAAACTCTGCACAATTTGGGCCAGAAGTCTCGTGTTGACTTTGCAGCCTAAAGTATCTTGTAGTTTGTCTAACCCTCAATAAATTTGCTTTCATCAAATATTGTATTTGTTACCCCGAAATTACCATCATGTTTTTTTTCTCCAAATAACTAACATTCAGAGAAATAACCAGCTGGATCTGTAACTCAACAGAAACAAGTGACCCATATACCATATAAGAGGCTATTTCATTTTGCCTTCTTCCACCAAATCTTAGCAACCTCAACCATTGCCATGAGCCACTGTAGGCCTACCGGCTAAAAACAAACAAGTATCTTTTAAAAACAATTCACACTCCCGTTTGACAAATTTCCCAGCAAAGTGATGCCTACTTTCACTCTATGCAAGTGGCTCATATTCACAAAGTCTGGAGATATTATTCATGTAGTGTGAGAAAATCATCCCAGCGATGCCAGCACATTCTCCTTCCCATGATCTACTTAGTTTGCAAATATATTCAGGCCATGGGTGAGAGATTTGTATTTCACAATACAACAGTTTTATGGAGGACATTGAAACTTAGATTGAGCATTTTAGTACAGTCACCCATCACTGAGTGATAGGGATATATTCTAAGAGATGCATCCATAGGCAATTTCATCATTTTGCAAACATCAGAGAGAATATTACAAACACCTAGATTGTACAGCCTAGCACGTCTAGGTGATATGGTATAGCCTCTCTCTCCTATGTTACAAACCTGGGTCCTACATTACTGTACTGAATACTGCAGGCAATAAGAACAAAGTGGTAAGAGTTTATGTATCTAAACATACTTAAACATAAAAAAGTATGTAAAAATATGTATTATAATCTCATGGGACCACTTTTGTATATGTAATCCCTCTGACTGAAATGTTATTATGCATGACGTGACTCTGACAAAAATAAAATAATAAATTGTAAACAATGTACACATGTATCAAACATATTAATATTATAAAAATAAACATTTATTCAGGGTAAGAATTTGTAATGATCACAAAATATTCACAGCTTGTATTTTAGTAGAGTTTCAAATGCCTAGTTTAATTACTATTTCTTTGTGTATTTTAAACATGTATATAATAAATATTTTTCAGGTTCAACTATATATCCATCCTACTGGCTCTTAAAAATATTAGTTAAAATCAATTAGTAAATTAATGTATATAAATACACATATGTGTATCATTGAGTGTGTGTGCATGTATGTGTGTGTAAATATAATTGTATGTGTGTGTAAATGTAATTGGATGCATCCTAATATTTACCCTTATCTACAAGATTTCCAAGATTCATTTATTATCTTTAGATGATGTGCATTTAAAGATTTACCAAATAAAACTGTGATCCTGGAAAATATCAAGATGTTATTAAATTCACCTTGTGCACGTAATTGTTTCTTTCAATTTGTTTCTTGCAAAACTTGCAGTAACGCTCATGCACAAAATAATTTTCTAAATAAAATATAAAAACATTTTCTCAGTCATTAATTCTTAATAATTATTTCTCCCCAATAATTAATGGGAATTAATTCTTAATTCTTAATTATAGAATAATGTTGCCCTTCAGAGTTCTGAATCTTTTGCATGTTGTATACATTTCACTAACTAGAATGACTTCTGAAATACTGGCATTAATTAATGTCACTCAGCAATTATTGATTTCAAAGAAATTAAATACCAATCCTATTCTGAAACACAAGGGTACTTTGGCATCTAATTTAATCAAGCTCTTTGTATCATCAGCTACACTTTAATTACTTAATAAACATTTCTCTGTGTGAGAAAGATTGAGCACGTTATTGTGCTTCTTTAAGATGCTACTTTTGCTTAATCTAGAGATAGGCAATGCTCCCTATAAGGGACAAAGAGAAAAATGAATGAGCAATAGAGATGTGACAGGCATGGAAAAAGACAATACATTTATAAAACAAATAGGGCCACAGACGACGATAATGGGGATCAAATCTTGAGATACTGACTCAGTTCATAACCGCACTGTATAATAGAGCATATCATTTCTTAATTTTTTTACAAATGGAATTTAATTTAAGATGAATAGTGTTTTAAACAAGGCAGGTCATCTTAAAATAAAATAGTGGAATAAAGTTTTAAAACCAAGGTAAAAATCACAAAGATTTTATAAAGAGCTTTTTGTCATGTAATTTAATATTTTTGTTTATTTAAAATCACCCAAATCAAAATAATTATATCTTATTTAACAAATAACCATCAGAAGTTAACTAATTTTTACTTTATAATACTAGGTTTAAAAATTCTTAACTATATTTTTAATCATATATGATTATATATAAAATAGACATAGGATATATATTTACATGTTCACAATATTATATTGTAATTATTCCTGTGGATGTGGTTTTTTAATATAATTAATAAGTACTTTTAAACATTTTCAATTTCAATGATATATATGTTTGATTTTTCTTTGACAAAGCATACATATATTGATAGGTAATAATGTGAAAATCTTCTAAAGACATTGCAGGAACATGAAAATGTAATTAAATACTCACTAATTTGTAATGTCTTATGTAACTGGAACAGATTTAACTGAAAATTGCTTTTATATAATAC
>NW_026659613.1:0-3440 GCF_009828535.3 Hylobates moloch | reverse complement strand
GCCTCCCAGTTAGGCTGCTTAGGGGTGAGGGACCCACTTTAGGAGGCAGTCTGTCCGTTCTCAGATCTCCAGCTGCGTGCTGGGAGAACCACTACTCTCTTCAAAGCTGTCAGTCAGACAGGGACATTTAAGTCTGTGGAGGTTCTTGCTGAGTTTTTGTTTGTCTGTGCCCTGCCCCCAGAGGTGGAGCCTACAGAGGCAGGCAGGCCTCCTTGAGCTGTGGTGGGCTCCACCCAGTTCGAGCTTCCTGGCTGCTTTGTTTACCTAAGCAAGCCTGGGCAATGGCGGGCGCCCCTCCCCCAGCCTCGCTGCCGCCTTGCAGCTTGATCTCAGACTGCTGTGCTAGCAATCAGCGAGACTCCGTGGGCATAGGACCCTCCGAGCCAGGTGCGGGACACAATCTCCTAGTGTGCCGTTTTCCAGGCCCATTGGAAAAGCGCAGTATTAGGATGGGACTGACCCGATATTCCAGGTGCCGTCTGTTTCCCCTTTCTTTGACTAGGAAAGGGAACTCCCTGACCCCTTGCGCTTCCCGAGTGAGGCAATGCCTCGCCCTGCTTCGGCTCGCGCACAGTGCGCTTCACTGACTGTCCTGCACCTGCTGTTAGGCACTCCCTAGTGAGATGAAACCAGTACCTCAAGCAGAAATGCAGAAATCACCCGTCTTCTGTGTCGCTGGGGCTGGGAGCTGGAGACCGGAGCTGTTCCTATTCGGCCATCTTGGCTCCACCCTCCCTGCAATCCATGTTTGTATAGTAATTAGTTGTTTATTTTATTTTTCTCACTGGGTTATAATTTTTTTGTGGACAGGAGCTACATATGTCCTGCTCAGCATTATCACTTCAACACCTAGTAGTGTATCTGGCTCATAGTAAGTCTTTGCTAAATAATTGTTGATTAAAACGATAAATATTTGAGCACTTAACAATATTTCAACAACTGTTGGTGGTACTTCATATATGCTATTTTATTTAACCTTCACCATAATGTTATAAAGTAGTTGTTTTTCTTTCCACTTTTCCAAATGAGTGAACTGAAATTAATATCATGTCCACAGCTATATGGCTACAAAATGTAATTTTGGAATTGACACTTATTTCTGTGTGGTTGCAAAGCAGTTTCTTTAGAATGCACACACTAGTATAGGATAAAACTGAGGTTTTAGTTTCACATTCACTATTATATTACTTGCGTGGTCTTGGGCAAGAAGCCTATTGATCCAAGATTTCATTTTCTCAAGTGCTATCTTATTAGTCTGTGGACAATTATAAAGTAGTAAAATTTTATACAAATGATATCATTCGTGCTCTTAATGCTGTTAGTGATAGTCAGGGAATGATGGTTTCTCAACTTCATTTCGTGATTCTTATCACTCAGGAGCAACATCACTTGCTCCTGGAATTTTCAGACGTGTGCCTCAATCACTTTGTCCTTACAACTAATGATTATTTCAGCTTCAGTTCCCCAAATAATATGAGACAGTACTTGCTGATTTTTTTCTACATAAAATTTATCTCCAAGTACTTCTAGGAAAATTCACTGATAAGTAAAGGTTGAGTACCTGGTGCCTTCTCCATTTGTTCCACCATTTAGGGGAAATTGGACATCAGATGGGCAACTACTTATGTTTATGGTCCTGTCAATTCTTTCCCTCTTCTTTGGAAGTTCAGGGCTTCATTTGGAACATAAAGAGAATCTTTTTTTTCTTCACATGCAATTTTTTAATCAGGATACCCAGAGGCAAAATGTATTCATATGAACCAAGCACACCCATTAACAAAAATTATATTGGAATATGGTATATATTGGTTTATGTTCATCACTTAACCAGACACAAAGGACAGCATATTCTAAATGATTCTCTGTAATTAATGACTTTAGTGTGGTCGTGAAAGTGTAGTTTCCGCCCCCAGTGATGTTCCTCATTAGATCAGTGCTGCTGACTGCTTCTCTCTCTGAGGCAGGGATCAGGAAAGCACTGCTAACATGGCTGTTTTCTGCAGCAGAACATAGGAAAGGGAGGCCACAACCTAGATTAGTAAATTAAGGCCTAACTAAAACCACTATAAAAATGGCATGAATATGCAGTGAGCCGAGATTGCACCACTGCTCTCCAGCCTGGGCGACAGAGCAAGACTCCGTCTCAAAAAAAAAAAAAAAAAAAGGCATAAATAAATAATTAAAACACTAAGGGTTAATACTTCTTGGTTTTTAACAATTTTATTTAGCATTTGATTTTCTAATTATTATAGGAATATAGTTAAAAATGGCAGATTAAACAACCACATTTTAACTTTACTCCTTTTCACAGTCTATTAAAATGGGTAAAGGAACAAAAAAATTCAAATCCATAATAATAGAGAATATGGATGAGAAAATGATACCAAAAATGAATTGTCAAACATGTTGCGAGATGGAGAGATAACAGGTAACTGAGTTAGCACAATGGAGATAGATGAAAACCACTTCCAGCAGCAGGAACTGTAAACAAGGTATCATTTTTCTCAGATTTGTCAGTTTCCTCAGAGAAGGATGCCCCAACCTCCTGTTTGAGAGATAGAAAACTGGCTGCTGATGTTCTGGCATCCAAGTGGGAAATAGGGTTAGAATGTCATTGATAACTATGCCAATTTTCATTTAGTTTTCTTGTTTTCAATCTCTGTAAAGCTGACTTGTGCTGTACCGTTCCATCTTAGAAAGGCTTAGAAATTAGAGGTACTAGGTACCTCTAGAAGCAGAAATGCAGTCCAGATGGACTACAAATAGTAGTAGTGATAAATCGTGTATATTCAGGAGCTATGTGGCTACCAAGATCCTCTTCAAAACCCATAAGCAGAAGATCGTAGTTTTCATCTCTGGAGAGATTGAGGAGGTTGGACTTAAAGAAACTCTGGACTTGTGGAAGCTAGATGCAGTTCAGGGTGAAGTACCAGATTTAACATAGGGTAAGTAAGTAAAAATCAACATAGTGAACCATGAGATTCTACTTCCATTTTCCAACTTGGATGCCAGAACACTGGCAGTGAAATTTCTCTACTCTAATCAGGAGGTAGGAACTTCATTCTCTGGGGAAATTGGCAGACTTAAGAAATAAGATACGTTAATGAAAGACAGGATTTTTACTTCATTTCACGGTGAAGCCCACCAGTTAAATTCCTCTTCTTTTTTTTTTTTTTTGAGACGGAGTCTTGCTCTGTCGCCAGGCTGGAGTGCAGTGGCGTGATCTCTGCTCACTGCAAACCCCGCCTCCCAGGTTCAACCGATTCTCCTGCCTCAGCCTGCTGAATAGCTGGGATTACAGGCACGTACCACCACACCCAGCTACTTTTTGCATTTTTAGTAGAGACGTTGTTTCATCATGTTGGCCAGGATGGTCTCCATCTCCTGACCTCGTGATCCGCCTGCCTCGGCCTCCCAAAGTGCTGGGATTACAGGCGTGA
>NW_026659612.1:0-3441 GCF_009828535.3 Hylobates moloch | reverse complement strand
ATTGTATTGTATTGTATTGTATTGTATTGTATTGTATTGTATTGTATTGTATTGTATTGCATTTTATTTATTTATTTTTGAGACAGAGTCTCGCTCTGTCCCCCAGGCTGGATTGCAGTGGCCTGATGTCAGCTCACTGCAGCCTCTGCCTCCTGGGCCCAAGCAACTCTCCTGACTCAGCCTCCCGAGTAGCTGAGACTAACTGTGTGCGTCACCACACCAGGATAAATTTGTATTCTTTAAAGTAGAGAGGAAGTTTCACCATTTTGGCCCGGCAAAGCCACAGCCTGGCAGGCTCCACGAAGACCCTGGCCACTGCAGCCGCCGGGGAAAAGGACGACGCCTACAGGAGGGATCAAGAAGCCTCACCACTACAGGCCTGGCACTGCACAAAATCAGAAAGTACCAGAAGTCCACACAGCTACACCTCCTCAAGCTGCCCTTCCAGCGCCTGATGCGCAAGATCGCACAGGACATCATCCTGGACGTGCACTTCCAGAGCACGGATATTGGCGCCCTACAGGAGCCCAGTGCGGCTTCCCTGGTGCACCTCTTTGAAGACACCTAGCGGTGTGCCATCCATAAAAGCCCTGCCCTCTTCTCCCCTATATATGTGTATTAGTGTTCTGCTTTGTACCCTCTTCCAGAGGAAACACAAATCCATCAATTGATCATTTAAGCCTTTCTAGCTTGGGTACAACTTTCCATGTAGTTGTACTTGTAAGCTTTTTACTTTATACTTCTAGAGACTAGACCCTTGACAGTATCTGCTTGGAATAGTGGAGCTAGCTAGCTTCAACATTATTTAGGCATATGCTAATTACTTGTGAGGGCAAAGGCAGGCAGTGAGGTTGTTAAGCTTACCACAAAATAGTAAATTTTGGAAAATAGCCAAGTACAGTCACTTTATTTGTTAGATAGCTTGTCACCATCTTACCAGCGCCAGTCAGAGACCACATTTTTCTATGCAGTCTCCAAATGTACATTATGAGATAGACTTTAAGAATAGTAGTGAAGCTCCAGGGAAAACCTCATTGTCATTAACGTGTAATACAACCAGCCATGAAAGCAGTCAAAGCTTTCTCCTGGAAAGATAACACTTTCCACAGACTTCTTTCTTGAGAGCTGTGGCTATATGATATTATACATTGAGAAGATTTCTTATGCGATTATTAAAAAGTCAGGAAACAACAGATGCTGGCAAGGCTGTGAAGATACAGAAACACTTTTGCAATGTCTGTGAGAGTGTAAATCAGTTCAACCATTGTGGAAGACAGTGTGGCGATTCCCCAAGGGTCTAGAACCAGAAATACCACTGGACCCAGCTATCTCATTATCGGGTACATACCCAAAGGATTATAATTCATCCTACTATAAGGACACGTGCACAGGTGTGTTCACTGAGGCACAGTTTACAAGAGAAAAGACCTGGAACCAACCCAAATGCCCATCAGTGATAGACTGGATAAAGAATATGTGTGGTATATACACCAGGGAATACTATGCAGCCATAAAAAAGAATGAGTTCGTGTTCTTTGCAGTGACATGGATGACCCTGGGGACCATCATTCTCAGCAAACTAACACAGGAAAGGAAAACCAAACACCACATGTTCTCACTCATAAGCGGGAGATGATCAATGAGAACACATGGACAGAGAAAGTGGAACGTCACACACTGTGGCCTGTCACGGGGTGGGAGGCAAGGGAAAGGAGAGCTTTAGGACAAACACCCAACGCATGTGGGGCTTAAGGCCTAGATGGTGGGTTGATTGGTGCAGCAAACCGCTATGGCACATGTATACCTTGGTAAGAAACCCCGCACGTTCTGCACAAGTATCCCATAACTTAGAGGAAAAAAAAAAAAAAGCATAGGGACACTGAACCCTCTCAGCTAATCCAATTTTCCTCTCTGAGAAAACAACGCTGTGTTCCTGTTCCTGAGCTGACCTCTGAGACCTTGATGGGAACTTGTTTCAGTCTTCAGCAGTTCAGCCTTACTCGCACCCCACTCAATGTATTGAGTTCTATGAGGGGCAAGAGACATGTTCTAAGCTTGTGTGTGGAGTCACCATCAGCACTGCTCTCTGCAGATGCTTGTCTACACCGCAGGCTGCTTGGGCCAGGTTCTCTTTTCCTCTAGTGTTCTGGAAGGGCCAGACCTGCCACATCTGCCAGAATACAGCTTCCAAGGCTGCTCCATGCCATGGAAAAGGAATGAGCTGAGAGCAATCTAAAGACTGGGAGATAATGAGTCTCTTGGACCTTACTTTTTTGGGAGCTCAAGCACTTTAATTCCTGAGCAAGCCCTCCCATCTCCATCAGTTCTGTGAAGAACCTGTACCCTCCTTGTGTCTCTAAGACACACTAGTCTAACTTTTTGTACGCCTTTAGAAGAAAGTTGGTAAAAATAAAGGAAAGCCGAAGAAGGCCAGAATATGGAGGTGTGAAACGGAATTTCCCCATTCTTGGTAAAGTTTAGAAATTTGTGTAATACCCAAAGGCAGATTCTATGTACAATAAGTCCTATTTTGACAGCAAAAGCTGAGGGTATGAGGAAATACAACTATATTGTATGGGGGTTTATTTTGCTCCAGGAAGAAAGAGTACATGTTATTCTGCATTCAATATTAGAGCAGAACAATGGGGTCTTTTCGAAACTTTTGGCTCATACTCTGAGATTCAGGGGGCACATGACAAAGGTAAACAGACTGAAATGGCACCACGGATATCTGTGAGCTGTGCTGGGAAGGTTCACGGTGATTCCGTAATAAATCTCAGGTCTTTATTCTATAAAGAACAATTACTCATTTGCATCATAAAGGTACAGCAGAGTATGTCCAAGTAGAGTGTGGAATAAATTTGTCACTCGTGATGAACCTACTTGATCCGGTATTTTAATATCTTCTCCCATGTCTCTGTACTCAGGTTTGATTTTCTGCGTCGATCATCGGTAAAATGAATAAAATCAGGAATACTCTAAAGCAGTGTTTTGCACTAAATTTCAGTGTCTCTGGAAGAACTGGCAAAATCACCGTGTGTAGCAAACATGAAGTATCAATAGGCTGTCTCTATGCCTTTTAAACTACATATAAGTTCATTACAAATGGTGGCGTGAGGAAAGGTGGTTTTGGAATTGGTTGCTCTCTAGTCTTTTATGATGCATCTATACTACATTACATTCTAAAAGAGTAAAGGATCACTTGCTGATATAAAGCACAGTAGGCAGGAATAGGAGAAGGGTCAACAGAGAGAAAAAATGCTTTGTGATGTAATTTTTATTTTTGCAGTTTGGAAAAGAGTTTAACTGTTTTTGCGATGACTCACAAAAATACGTATGGGCATGAAAAGTACACAGGACAACAATTGGGAAACATTTCTGGAGGCTTCACTTACTGAAACCCAGACATCGGCATTCAAGCAAAGACAGGGCAACAGCAGG
>NW_026659611.1:0-3443 GCF_009828535.3 Hylobates moloch | reverse complement strand
CCCCTTCCTGTGTCCATGAGTTCTCATTGTTCAATTCCCACCTATGAGTGAGAACATGCGGTGTTTGGTTTTTTGTCCTTGCGATAGTTTACTGAGAATGATGTTTTCCAGTTTCATCCATGTCCCTACAAAGGACACGAACTCATCATTTTTTATGGCTGCATAGTATTCCATGGTGTATATGTGCCACATTTTCTTAATCCAGTCTATTGTTGTTGGACATTTGGGTTGGTTCCAAGTCTTTGCTATTGTGAATAGTGCCGCAATAAACATACGTGTGCATGTGTCTTTATAGCAGCATGATTTATAGTCCTTTGGGTATATACCCAGTAATGGGATGGCTGGGTCAAATGGTATTTCTAGTTCTAGATCCCTGAGGAATCGCCACACTGACTTCCACAATGGTTGAACTAGTTTACAGTCCCACCAACAGTGTAAAAGTGTTCCTATTTCTCCACATCCTCTCCAGCACCTGTTGTTTCCTGATTTTTTAATGATGGCCACGCTACCTGACTTCAAACTATACTACAAGGCTACAGTAACCAAAACAGCATGGTACTGGTACCACAACAGAGATATAGATCAATGGAACAGAACAGAGCCCTCAGAAATGATGCCACATATCTACAACTATTTGATCTTTGACAAACCTGACAAAAACAAGAAATGGGGAAAGGATTCCCTATTTAATAAATGGTGCTGGGAAAACTGGCTAGCCATATGTAGAAAGCTGAAACTGGATCCCTTCCTTACACCTTATACAAAAATTAATTCAAGATGGATTAAAGACTTAAATGTTAGACCTAAAACCATTAAAATCCTACAAGAAAACCTAGGCAATACCATTCAGGCCATAGGCGTGGGCAAGGACTTCATGTCTAAAACACCAAAAGCAATGGCAACAAAAGCCAAAATTGACAAATGGGATCTCATTAAACTAAAGAGCTTCTGCACAGCAAAAGAAACTACCATCAGAGTGAACAGGCAACCTACAGAATGGGAGAAAATTTTTGCAACCTACTCATCTGACAAAGGGCTAATATCCAGAATCTACAATGAACTCAAACAAATTTACAAGAAAAAAACAAACAACCCCATCAAAAAGTGGGCAAAGGACATGAACAGACACTTCTCAAAAGAAGACATTTATGCAGCCAGAAAACACATGAAGAAATGCTCATCATCACTGGCCATCAGAGAAATGCAAATCAAAACCACAGTGAGATACCATCTCACACCAGTTAGAATAAACTGGTTAAATTTTATAGCACTTCTGTATAGCAAGGTCATCATTATTATAGATATGATATTGTGATAGATACAGTTCCTTACTCATGTGACTTTAAAAAAGATTCATGACAAGCAGTTTCAAAGTGTCAAATTTTGGCGGGGCACTGGTGGCTCATGCCTGTAATCTCGGCACTTTAGGAAGCCGAGGCAGGCGGATCACAAGGTCAAGATATCGAGACCATCCTGGCCAACATTGTGAAACCCCGTCTCTACTAAAAATACAAAAATTAGCTGGCCCTGGTGGTGCGCGCCTGTAGTCCCAGCTACTCGAGAGGCTTAGGCAGGAGAATTGCTTGAACCTGGGAGGTGGAGGTTGCAGTGAGCTGAGATCATTCCACTGCACTCCAGCCTGGGCGACAGTGTGAGACTCTGTCTCGAAAAAAAAGAAAAACAAACAAAAAAACCAAGTGTCAAATTTTTTTGACAAATTTATCCCTACCAAGTGTCAAATGTTACTGATTTGCTAGTAAGTATGCCAGCAATGTGGCATGAAAAAGTGCATGTGATCAGAGGGTATGAAAAGTGTATGATCAGAGAGGGTATGAGAAACGCATATGATCAGAGAGGGTATGAGAAGCACCTGTGATCGGAGAGGGTGTGAGAAACACCTATGATCACAGAGGGTGTGAGAAGCGTGTGTACGATCAGAGAGGGTGTGAGAAGCGCGTACGATCAGAGAGGGTGTGAGAAGCGCGTACGATCAGAGAGGGTGTGAGAAACACCTATGATCAGAGAGGGTGTGAGAAGCGTGTACGATCAGAGAGGGTGTGAGAAGCGCATTCAGAGAGGGTGTGAGAAGCGCATAGGATCAGAGAGGGTGTGAGAAGTGCATAGGATCAGAGAGGGTGTGAGAAGTGCATATGATCAGAGAGGGTGTGAGAAGCGCATGTGATCAGAGAGGGTGTGAGAAGCCTGTACGATCAGAGAGGGCGTGAGAAGCGCATCCGATCAGAGAGGGCGTGAGAAGCGCGTACGATCAGAGGGTATCAGAAGCGCTTACGATCAGAGAGTGTGTGAGAAGCGCTTACGATCAGAGAGGGTATGAGAAGCGTGTACGATCAGAGAGGGTATGAGAAGTACGTACAATCAGAGAGGTTCTTGAGTGGGGAAACTGAGTGCTTACGTAACAAGAAAGTGTTTTTTTAAGTATGAAAGAATGTGGTTTCATTTCACAAGGTCATGCAAATATCATATCCACATCAGTTATTATGAAAGAAGTCGGTAGCAGTACAGTCTGAGATGGTGTGTGTACTATCAGAAGAATTAAAATAGCACATTTAAGAAGCAAGTTTTAAGCCTATATTTGTGGACCATAGGAACAATAAACTTTCATCCCCCGGTGGTAGTGTTCAATAGGGCCAACTGATATGAAAGCATGCAATAGCATTTAAAAAAAATCTGACCGGGCGTGGTGGCTCACACCTGTAATCCCAGCACTTTGGGAGGCTGAGGTGGGCAGATCACGAGGTCAGGAGCTTGAGACCAGCCTGGCCAACACGGTGAAACCCCATCTTTACTAAAAATACAAAAAATTAGCTGGACATGGTGGCGGGCACTTGTAATCCTCGCTACTTGGGAGGCTGAGGCAGGAGAATCACTTGAACCCGGGAGGCAGAGGCTGCAGTGAGCTGAGATTGCATCACTGCTCTCTAGCCCAGGCGACAGTGTGAGACTCTGTCTCAAAAAAATAAATAAACAAAATAAATAAATAAATAAATAAATAAATAAATAAATAAATAAATCTGTTGTTGCACAACAGCAAAATTTAATGGTCTAAAGTAATAACCACTTTATTATTTCACAATTCTATGGTTGACTGGGCTCTCCACAATGGTTTTTCTCCTCTGTGTGATGTTGGCATAGGCTCCTGTCATTTGTGGGCTTGATTAGTTTGGAATGTCCAAGATGGCTCACTCAGATGGCTGACATTTGATGTTTGCTACTGGCTGCTGGCTATTGGCTGGGAGCCCACCTGGAGCTATTAGCCAAAGCTTACTTACATGTGGCTACTTAATATGTGGCCCCTCCATGTGGCTTGGGCTTCTCAGAACATGGTAGCTGGATTCTGAGAGAGATCATCCCAAGAGTAAGCTCAAAGAGGTAAAATTGGAAGCTGTCAACTGGCATGATGCCCACTTCTGCCACATTCTTTT
>NW_026659610.1:0-3443 GCF_009828535.3 Hylobates moloch | reverse complement strand
AAAAAAAAAAAAAAAAAAAAAAAAAAGAGTTTCCAATGTTGTCTCTCAGGAGGCCTGCCAGCCCTCCAGGCTGCCCTAGATTTTAATGAAGTAGCCTATTCCTTCCCATATATTTGCCTCTTTTGTCTGAAGTGCCTCTGAGTGGGTTTCTAGCTCTTCTAACCCAAGATGCTGTAATTAAAGCATGGTCACAAGGGTTGATTGATATGAGGCTGCATTAGTAGAAATATAGAGTCTAGTGTAAGGGAGGTGAAGGCCCTTTTCTGCTCTGTTCCATCCAGGCTCCACCAGACAGGCCATGTTGGCTTATGGGTGTGGGATGCCAAGAGTTCTTTGCCTGCTCACGTGCCTTGAGGAGAGACAGCCATCATGGCCACGGCGCCAGAACCCCGTCTGTGGACATTTACCCTGGAGAAACCTGGAGACCAGGGTCTGTGCCTCCATCCATTTGATCAGCTGGTATTCACGAGTGCCTGCCAAGAGCCTGGCCGCCCTGGGGTGCAAGCGATTCTCCCACCTCAGCCTCCCGAGTAGCTGGGATTACAGGCACCCACCACCACGCCCGGCTAATTTTTGTATTTTTAGTAGAGACGGGGTTTCCCCATGTTGGCCAGGCTCGTCTCAAACTCTTGACCTCAGGTGATCCACCCGCCTCGGCCTCCCAAAGTGCTGGGATTACAGGTGTGAGTCACCATGCCCAGCCAAAATTTATTAATGAGATATTTCACACTATTTTTCCCATCACCATCATAATTATCACTGTCATCTTCCTCATCATCACCAGTATCACCATCACCACCTTCAACATCATCATCACCAGGACCACCATTACCACCCTCACCATCACCATCATCATCACCACCATCGCCGTCATCATCACCACCACCATTATCGCCACCACCTTCACCAACATCACCATCAACATCATCACCATCACCACCATCATCACCATCGCCACCATCATCATCACCATCATCACCACAATCGTGCCATCTCACCATTATCACAACCATCACCATCATGACCACCTTCATTATCATCACCATGACCACCATTATCACCACCATCAATGACATAATCTCTAAGTATAATCACCAATTCTAAATACCAATCTTTGAAATCTAGTGTGTATTTTACACTTACAGCACACCTCAGTTTCCAGGAAGCTACGTTATCATGGAATTATATGATGTTTTTTTTTTCATACAGAGTTTTGCTCTTGTCACCCAGGCTGGAGTGCAATGGCATGGTCTCAGCTCACTGCAACCTCTGCCTCCTGGGTTCAAGCGATTCTCTTGCCTCAGCCTCCCAAGTAGCTGGGATTACAACGCCCACCAACACGCCTGGCTAATTTTTGTATTTTTAGTAGAGACAGGGTTTCACCATGTTGGACAGGCTGGTCATGAACTAACCTGGTGTAAGCCACCGCGCCTGGCCTATTTGATCTTTGATGTAGATTTCATAAAATTCACATCTTGAAAAGTGGACTGACACACCCAACTTGTTCTAAGTATGCTAAAAAGTTTTTCAATAATCAAATAGTGTTTAAAAGTAATTAAAGTAGAATTAGGCTGGGTACAGTGGCTCATGCCTG
The DNA here is from genome assembly GCF_009828535.3 of Hylobates moloch. NCBI lineage: Eukaryota > Metazoa > Chordata > Mammalia > Primates > Hylobatidae > Hylobates > Hylobates moloch. The sequence goes on along the minus strand of NW_026659610.1, from coordinate 1,849 downwards.
TAATTCCAGCGCCTTGGGAGGCCAAGGTGGGTGGATCACCTGAGGTCAGGAGTTCAAGACCATCCTGGCCAACATGGTGAAACCCCATCTCTACTAAAAATACAAAAATTAGCCGGGCGTGGTGGCGTGTGCCTGTAATCCCAGCTACTCGGGAGGCTGAGGCAGGAGAATCACTTGAACCGGGGAGGCGGAGCTTGTAGTGAGCCAAGATCACACCACTGCACTCCAGCCTGGGTGACAGAGCAAGTCTCCGTCTCAAGAAAAAAAAAAAGAAAAGTTATTCACGGCTGGGTATGGTGGCTCATGCCTGTAATCTCAGCACTTTGGGAGGTCAAGGTGGGAGGATCACTTGAGTCCAGAAGTAAAAACTGCAATGAGCTATGATGGTGCCACTGTGCTCCAGCCCAGGACAGAGATACAGCAAGACCCTGTCGAAAAGAAAAAAAGGGGCTAGGCGCGGTGGCTCACGCTTGTAATCCTAGCACTTTCGGAGGCCAAGGCGGGCGGATCGTGAGGTCAGGAGATCGAGACCACGGTGAAACCCCGTCTCTACTAAAAAAAATACAAAAAATTAGCCGGGCGTGGTGGCAGGCGCCTATAGTCCCAGCTACTCGGAGAGGGTGAGGCAAGAGAATGGCGTGAACCCGGGAGGCGGAGCTTGCAGTGAGCCGAGATTGCGGCACTGCACTCCAGCCTGGGCGACAGAGCGAGACTTCGTCTCAAAAAAAAGAAAAAGAAAAAGAAAAAAAAGGCACTTTAAGCAGAATGCTGTAACTGTATAAATAACAAAAAATAACGCGTGGGTGGCGCCCTCAGCTTATCCTCTAGAGCTGCAGTGCTTACCCCAGGAGGAAGCTCCAGCTGCTTCCCAGCATGTGCAAAGCAAACGCGCACCCAGGGGTTCCTTCCCCTGCACCCACAGGTGAGGGTGGGCATCTGCCCTGCCTCCAACAGGCACCCCTAGGTGGTCTGCATTTGAGGGGCTTCGTAGATGTTCCTTGATTTCACAACTTTGAAGGCCCTACTACAAACCAGGGGGAGCTGATGCCCCCAAAAGTCCAGGGTGAATAAGATGTGGCCCTGCACTGAGGACTCCTCTCCTGGCAGACATGAAGGTTAGCTTAGTGCTCGAGGACTCAGGCTGGAGGAAGATGATCATTCATTCAAGAACATGAATTGAGCACCTACCATGTGCCATGCACTGTGCTGGGAGCCGGGGGAGTCATGGTGAGCTTCCAGCGGGGCAGCGCACCTTGAACAGGCTGGTTTACGCCTCTCCAGAGAACTGTGAACTTAACTTCCCCGGGGCCTGAAGCTGCAGGCAGGCAGCTGTCAGCCTGGGAGAGAGGCTGTTCCTGGCAGGAGGAGGCTAGGCTGGTTCCTGGGTTTGGGCAGTGAGGAAGAGGTGCAGATGGGAAAGGCTGTTTCAGGGGTTTCAACCTCAGGGAACACTTGGTCTTCCCCTAAGGGGAATGGAGTCTTACACTCAAGACAGGCGAGACCAGGTCTTTTTATTATTATTATTTTTTACCCAGGAAGGTCTCACTGTGTTTGTCACCCAGGCTGGAGTGCAATCATAGTTCACCCTCGTCGTGCTGGGCTTAAGCGGTCCTCCTGCCTCGGCCTCCCAAGTAGCTGGGACTGCATGCAAGAGCCACCATGCCCAGCGAATTGTATTTTGTTTATTTATTTTGAGACAGATCACTCTCTCCCAGGCTGACACAGTCTCGGCTCACTGAAAATTACATCTCTGCCGGGCGCGGTGGCTCACGCTTGTAATCCCAGCACTTTGGGAGGCCGAGGCGGGCGGATCACGAGGTCAGGAGATCGAGACCACGGTGAAACCCCG
>NW_026659609.1:0-3444 GCF_009828535.3 Hylobates moloch | reverse complement strand
GTGCTGGGATTACAGGCTTGAGCCACCGCGCCTGGCCTTAAGTGTCTTTAAAACAGTGTTTTGTAAGCGGTACTTCTGGAATGGCAGAGTGAGGACCTCCACAAATCTGCACTTCCATAAAGGCAATGAAAACAAAAGCAAAACTTGTCAAAATCAACTCTTTTCAGAACTTTGGAAATTCATCAAAGACTTACCACGATTTGAAGAGCATGCATTCAGAAAAACTACTAAACTCAGTAAGAATAATGAGCTTGTGAACATTTAAATTGTCATATTCCCATCTATCTCTCCTCAGCAGCTGCAGAACACCTCATCCAGCAACAGCAGAATACACGTTCTTCTCAAGTGCACATGGAACTTTCTATAAGGTAGACTATATGTTATGTAAGGTATATAATAATACAAATCTCAATACATTCAGGTGAAGTGAAATCATACAAAGCATGTTCTCTAACCATAAGGAAATGAAAAATAGAAATCAATACCAGAAGAAACTTGAGAAATTCGCAAATATATGGAAATTAAACAACACATTCCTAAACAATCAATGAGCCAAAGAAGAAATCAGAAGGGAGGTTATAAAATACTTTTAGATTAATGAAGACTGTCCAGGCATGGTGGCTCACGCCTGTAATCCCAGAACTTTGGGAGGCTGAGGCAGGCAGATCACCTGAGGTCAGGAGTTCGAGACCAGCCTGACCAACATGGCAAAACCTCACCTCTACTAAAAATACAAGTTAGCCAGGCGTGCTGGCGCGTGCCTGTAGTTCCAGCTACTCGGGAGGCTGAGGCAGGAGAATCACTTGAACCTGGGAGGTGAAGGCTGCAGTAAGTACTCCAGCCTGGGCAACAAGAGCAAAACTCCGTCTCAAAAAAAAAAGAGATAAAAGAAAAGGAGAGAGATACCAGTATAAAATTAAGGACAATGTAATCTTTTTTTTTTTTTTTTTTTGAGACAGAATTTCCCTCTATCACTCAGTCACTCAGGCTGGAGTGCAGTGACACCATCTAGGCTCACTGAAACCTCTGACTGCCAGGTTCACGCGATTCACATGCCTCAGCCTCTGAGTAGCTGGGACTACAGGCGCACACCACCATGCCCAGGTAATTTTTTGTAATTTTAGTAGAGACAGGGTTTCATCCTGTTGGCCTCAAACTTCTGACCTCAAGTGATCCGCCCACCTCGGCCTCCCAAAGTGCTGGGATTACAGGTGTGAGCCAGTATGCCTGGCTGTAGTCTTAAACTTTTATTGGAAATATCAATGTGAATTTTTTTTTTTTTTTTGAGACAGCCTCACTGTCACCCAGGCTGAAGTGCAGTGGCACGATTTCCGCTCACTATAACCTTCACTTCCTGGGCTCAAATGATCCTCTTGACTCAGCCTCCTGAGTAGCTGGGACTACAGGCCCAAGCGACCACATTCGGCTAATTTTGTTTATTTTTTGTAGAGACAAGACCTCACTATGCTGCCCAGCCTGATCTCTTGAAGTCCTGGCCTCAAGAGATCTTCCCACCTTAACCTCCCAAAGTGTTGGGATTACAGGCGTGAGCCACCATGCCTGGCCTAAATGTTTAATTTCTTTTTCTCTTTCTGAAAAATACACATTTCCCAGTTCTGTCCACTAAGAAAGGAGTAGAAATCTTGAAAACCCAGTGCCCATGCCGGGCTCAGTGGTTCAAGACCAGCCTGGCCAACATAGTGAAACCCCGTTCTACTAAAAATACAAAAATTAGCTGGGTGTGGTGGTAGGTGCCTGTAATCCCAGCTACTCAGGAGGCTGAGGCGGAGAATTGCTCGAACCCAGGGGGCGGAGGTTGCGGTGAGCCAAGATCGTGCCACTGCACTCCAGCCTGGGCAACGGAGCGAGACTCTGTCTCAAAAACAAAAACAAAAACCCAGTGCCCTGATTGTGAACTCTAAATCTACTTTTCATTGAAAGGAGCCAGGGGCCGGGCGCGGTGGCTCACGCCTGTAATCTCAGCACTTTGAGAGGCCGACTCAGGCGGATCACCAGGTGAAGAGATTGAGACCATCCTGGCCAACATGGTGAAACCCCGTCTCTACTAAAAATACAAAAAATTAGCCAGGTGTGGTGGCACACGCCTGTAGTCCCAGCTACTCGGGAGGGTGAGGCAGGAGAATCGCTTGAACCTGGGAGGCAGAGGTGGCAGTGAGCCGAGATCACGCCACTGCACCCCAGCCTGGCAACAGAGTGAGACTCCGTCTCAAAAGAAAAAAAAAAGAAAAAATGGAGCCAGGGCTCCTTGAAGAAAGCTGATTTCAGTACTGGGGTAGGAAATTTTCAAGGTTAACCTGAACACTTTGTGTTATAGCAAAGTAAGCTATCAAAGACTACTGAGATCTTGTCCAAAGGACACAGGAACCAACTTGAAGGCATTTCTCTTGACCAAACATGGAACAGTTTGAGCATCAAAAGAATAGTGAATATAAAGGGTTAAAACATCAAATACATAAAAATCCATGTGTCATATTTTATACCTCTAACTCTTTATTTTTGGCAAATTGTTATGGGATAATAACATCAATAAAATGTTAAACAGATCAGGCGCAGTGGCTCATGCCTGTAATCCCAGCACTTTGGGAAGCGTAGGCGGGTGGATCACCTGAGGTCAGGAGTTTGAGACCAGCCTGGCCAATATGGTGAAAACCCATCTCTACTAAAAATACAAAAATTAGCCGGGCGTGGTGGTAGGTGCCTGTAATCCCAGCTACTCCAGAGGCTGAGGCAGGAGAATTGCTTGAACCCGGGAAGTGGAGCTTACAGTGAGCCAAGATCGTGCCACTGCACTCCAACCTGGGTGACAGAGTGAGACTCCGTCTCAGAGAAAAATAAATAAATAAACAATAGAGGTATTAGTTGGCATAATTTCCTGTTCCTGACTTTTGTGAAAACGCCTGTAATGTTTCCTCACTAAGGATGTGGTTGGCTGCATGTTTTCACCTATAAATGAGAGCTAAACATTGAATACGCATGGACATAAAGATTGCAACAATAGACACTGGGGACTACTAGAACAAGGAGGCAGGGAGGGGAGCAAATGTTGAAAAACTAACTATTGGGTACTGTCCTCACTATCTGGGTGACGGAATCAATCATATCCCAAAACACAGCATCAGGCAATACACCTGTGTAACAAACCTGCGCAAGTGCCCCCTGAATCTAAAATAAAAGGTGAAATTATATATAAAAAAAGAAGCATGTGGTTGGCTTTAGGGCCATGTTAAGATGGTATTCATATTTTTCTATTTTACTGTTATTGTTTCAAGAATGGTTGTTGAATTTTTCTCGTTTACATTTTCATAATAAATCTCACTTGATTGTGTTGTAAAAAATATTTAAAAAACAGGCTGGGCGCGGTGGCTCACGCCTGTAATCCCAGCACTTTGGGAGGCCAAGGCGGGCGGATTACAAGGTCAGGAG
>NW_026659608.1:0-3444 GCF_009828535.3 Hylobates moloch | reverse complement strand
GGGGAGGGAGGCAGGGAGGGAGGGAGGGAGGCAGGGAGGGAGGGAGGGAGGCAGGGAGGGAGGGAGGGAGGCAGGCAGGGAGGGAGGGAGGCAGGGAGGCAGGGAGGGAGGGAGGGAGGCAGGGAGGGAGGGAGGGAGGGAGGGAGGCAGGGAGGAAGAGAGGGAGAGCAACATGAAAAAAAAGAAATATCCCATTTTCTTGGAGCAGGATTTGACCGGTAATCAAAAAAACAAAAAAGAAAACAGCCCTCACCTTAAGCCCACTGAAGCACTCTCAGAATTCTGGCGGCCCCAGACGACCAGGGAATGTGTGAGCGACACTCTAGACTCCTCTTGGTCTGGAAAAGTGGCCTCTGCTCCCCACTGGTGGTCCTATTTGCACACCCACCTTGGAGAATCTTCCCTCTGCGCTTGGCTGCAGAGGAAATGTGACCCTGGGTGGCCAAGTCTCTGCCAAGCTTTATCTGGGAGGGGAGATGTGACCACTTCATAAATCCACACGGAACAAGCATGTTTTATGCTGGAGCAGGAGATCTTCACTGGCCTTTTTTTCTGTCATCAATCTTGTTTCTTCTTTGAAGGAGAGGGCCCATTACTCATGTCCTGACAGAGTCGAAAGAGAGAAGGAGGGGCCCCAGAGAAGGAGAGAGACCTATGGGGCAGGTGCAGCCTCTGAGAATCCGGGGCGGAGATGAAGAGGGGGCACAGGTGTGGGAAGGGGAGACTGACACAGCCGGCTCTCTGGAGGAGCTCGCCCTGCTGGCTCAGCTGAGTTTAAGGGGGAAGCTGCTCCTGGGGAGAGGGAATAGGAAGCAGAAGGGGATTCATTACCAGCACAGACACACAGCTGTGTCTGCAGCTCCTTCAGACCATCAGAACCTCTTCGGTTCAGGAGCAGGAACACAGGGGTCAGACCCACGTCTCCATCTTGCCCTGGCTTCTGACTCTGGGCACCCACTCCCCATATAGGCTCAGATTGTTCGTTTGTTAAGAGAAGGGCTTGACCCAAATGCTTCCTGGATTCCCTCATGTTGTCAAATTTGACCTTGGACTGTTCTGCTTTGCCTTCCATTTCCTTCCTGTGGAACAGGGGGATGCCCAAGCTTGGGCTGTTTTGCCATTTACCTCCTTTGGTGACATTTTGACACTCTGAGAATCCCTGGGAAACTCCTGAGTCCTGTGAATTTCTTTGCAGTTGATGCAAAGAGATATGACGTCCAACAGGAGGACACAGCATCTCAGAGGATTAGCCACTAGGAATCCTAGTGGCTGAGGATAAGCACTCCTCCTTTACAGGGTAACCTCAAGGGAACCAGGTACCTTCTAAGACTCAGTTATACCCACCTGCAAAGTGGGGAAAATAATGCCTGCACAGCTTACCTATTGGGACGGCAATTGAGATAGCTGCTATGGAAGCATTTTTTTTTTACCATAGAACAAAGCTTGCATATATTATACATAATTGTACATACGAGTGCGATACATGCACATACAACACATACACAAGCAGGGCGATGTGACCCCAGCAGTCCCTGGACTTCGAAAATGGAAATGAAATAAGAGGGTGTCTGGGAAGGGAGGGGGCCAGGTCTTGGAGAAGAAACTGCCAGTCTGTCCTCCCTCCAGGACAACAGCTGAATCCCAGAGCCTCATCAGACGGGCCCTCCATGTCTCAGTAAAACTAAACTGACAAGCATGACCCCTCCTGCGCGGTTCACCTTATTGAAGCTGTCTGGTAGGTGAGACATTTATTAACATGGATGGACTGCCTACTGAGAGGGCCCTGCTGCTGGGCTCAGCAGAGCGAATTCCGTCCCCAGATGCAATAAGTCTCCACTTCAATGTGGAATGTGATCACGTCCTCCTTGCTGAAGGAAGGTCGTGCTTTAGACATGAGGATTGTTGATCCACAGGTTGGGGGCACTCCAAGTGCAAACTCCAGCACCAGGAGGCATGTCGTTCCACAATTCTGGACTGGTCACTTCAAAACTCAGTTTCCCAATCTAGAAACTGGATAAAAACTGTTCAAGGAAGAAATAAGAACAGGGAGGGAGAGCGGTAAAATAATCACTGATATGGTTTGGCTGTATCCCCACCCATATCTCAACTGGAATTCCCATGTGTTGTGGGAGGGACCCCGTAGGAGATAATTGAATCATGGGGGTGGTTTCCCCCATACGGTTCTCGTGGTAGTGAATAAGTCTCAGGAGATCTGATGGTTTTATAAAGGGAAACTCCTTTTGCTTGGCATTGATTCTCTTGTCTGCCACCATGTGAGATGTGCCTTTCACCTTCACCATGATCATGAGGCCTCCCCAGCCACATGGAACTGTAAGTCCAATAAATCTCTTTCCTTTGTAATTTGCCTAGTCTCAGGTATGTCTTTATCAGCAGTGTGAAAATGGACTAATACAATCACTGACTGCATCATCCCATTAGAATCCTGGATGGGTCACAAACCAGTTCTCTACACTAGGCACCCGGCACGCATACCTATATTTAACATAAAACATTCGGGAAAAATCCCAGGGCCAGCTTAAGCCAGAAGGCATACATGTTAGCTGTCTATTGCTAATGTCCAAATGACCCCAAACCTTAACAGCTTGAAATAACAAACATTTAGCATCTCATAGTTTCTGTGGGTCAGGAATCTGGGTGCAGTGTAGCGGGGTCCTCTGCAGACATGTCAAGGCACAGCTGGGGTGGGGTCAGGGTGGGTGAGCTTCCAAGCCCACTCACATGGCTGTTGGATGGAGGGCCTCGGATCCTCCCTGGCTGTTAGCCTGATGCTCCATCAGTTCCCTATCACGTGGGCCTCTCCACTGCAACTCACAACCCTTTAATCGACTTTCCTTCAAATGAGGGAGGGTGATGGTTAATTTGATGTGTCAGCTTGGCTGGGCCATGGTGCTCAGACATTTGGCCAAAGCATTATGCTGAATGTTTCTGTGAAGGTGTTTTTTGAATGAGATTAACATTTACCTTGGCCGACTTTGAGTAAAGCAGATGACTCACCACAGTGTGGGTGGGCCTCGCCCAATCAGTGGAAGGCGTGCATAGAACAAAAATTGCCCTCCTCCGAGAAAGAGGGAGTCCTGGCAGCAAACTGTGTTCACGCTGTAACCACAAGTCCTGCAGGGGTCTCCAGCTTGCTGGCCTCCCCCATCAGATTTTGGACTCACCAGACCTCTATAATCACATGTGCCAATTCCTTAAAATAAATCAATCTCTCTCTCTCTCCATTTCTGCCTGTCTCTCTTTGTTACCTCTGTCTCTGTATATCACTGTGTCTCTCTGCTTCTGTCTCTGTTTGTCTCTCTGTGTGTGCATCTCTCTGTTTCACTGTCTCTCCATGTCTGTCTCTGTTCTTGTCTCTGCATGTCTTTCTGTATCTCTATCTGTCTCTGTGTCTCTCTGTCTCTGTCTCTTTGCCTCTCTGTCTCA
>NW_026659607.1:0-3445 GCF_009828535.3 Hylobates moloch | reverse complement strand
TGTGTGTGTGTGTGTGTGTGTGTGTGTGTGTGTGTGTGTGTGTGTGTATATGTACTGCTGTGTGTTTGGAACGGAGCAGGACACTCAGGCCATGAATGCATAACATCTTGATAATCAGTGTACGTCTGAGGCTGAGGGACTCCTTCAGGTCCAAATGGCAGAATTGGTGACAGCCCCAGAGTAGAGGCACTGTCTCTGGACTCCTGGCTTCATTCTCCTCACCGAGTACCACACTACTAGAAGAGCCTCATTGTGTCTGAAGCTTCCAGTGAATAAGGTTGAAGTCCACCCATTCAGGTGTCATCTCATCATTTGTATAATCTGGGAGTTGCATTCCTGAGTGGCTGACCCCTTTTCAGAAGCTGCCTAGTTGAGATGTCACTTCCCTGACAGTGAGGCACTTAGGCTCAGAAAGAAAATCACAGTGTGCTCCCCCCTCTCTCAAATTGTCCCTAACAATTAACACGGCACTAACTTGACACCCTCTTTCCTTGTTTGGCTTTGTAAACCCCGGTCCCTTTTCCTATTAGTTTCAGACATCAATATTTTCTTTTACACAACTGCTGCCATTCATGCATGGAACAGTTTGAACATTATGTAGCTGTCAAGATGCCTGGGGATTACCCAGTATGCCTTGCCTGTGAGAAACTGACACCACCGAGGCCTAGTTTTGAGATGTTTATTTTGAGAGTACGCTGACAAGCATGAAGGCCTGATCCCAGAGTGGTCATTTCATTTAATTAAAGGCCTCTTTTTATTATCGTTTCCCCCCACTGTTTTATACACACACACACACACATATATATATATATATATGTGTATATAAAAAATCTCTGAATGATTGTGAAAGTCGGCCTCACCAGAGGTGTTCTCTTCTGCTGTAAGAGGGAGGGGGTGGGAAGATCGCACTCTCACTAGTGAGCATTTCACTGAATGGCTGTGAATGCATTCATTTTTACTGTTCTTCTCAGAACTGCCGCTGAACACAGCGTGTGTGTGTGCGTGTGTGTGCGTGCATGCACATGTGGGTGTCCAAGTTTAAAATAAAGACTGATGGGTTTCTACTCCTATGTTATCAAACTTAAAATGTGAGATTTGACTACGTATATGTGTATATTTGCAGCTTGTTTAATTTTTCTTTAAAGTTAGTACCCTTGCAACACTGGAAGGCTGACTTCTCAAAATTGTGCCTTTACTTAAGCTAGTAAGGCTTTTAAACCATGGCTGCTATTTTACTTCATAGCGATGTTAATTTCAGTTCAAATAACTGGGAAATGTAGTGCTTTGCATTTTCAGTAATTTTTAGTACTGGAGCTAAATAGAAATATTAAAAGGAGCTGAAAAAATAAAAGATTGAAGTAATAATGCTTGATGGACATTAATGATTTGATAAATGTTGTGACAGAGTAGCCTAATTAACTTTTGATATAATATTCTTAGACTATATTGGCTTGATGTTGATATCAGCAATTCATTTCAATAAATATTCTGGGGACCTATCTTGGGTACTGTCCAAGGCACAGGGGAGATATCAGTGAACAGACTGGGGCTGTTGGTCTTTGTATGCTTATTCACTGTGCCCTGTTTCAAAATTAATTATAGTATCATAACTCCCCAAGTTAGATTTTCTTTCTTTGTAGCATTATCAGCTGGCCTTCATTTGTCTCCTCATTAAGGAGATTGCTCATTCATTTGTGCTGCCTTCACCCACTGTTCACTAGGAGGTAATGAACAAGTGTATTTCAAGCATTGTAGCATGAGACGCACATGCATGTAACACACACACAATACATAATTCATGTATTATGTTTGGGGCATTTTTTTTAACTTTGATTGATCTGAAAAGTGTGGAGGCGGGTCTGCCATCAGCCCTTCTTTTTGCTTTGGGCAGAGTAACTGGAGGGACATTATTAATTTTTTTTGTTTTTGTTTTTGTTTTTGTTTTGAGACGGAGCCTCGCTCTGTCCCCCAGGCTGGAGTGCAGTGGCACATTCTCGGCTCACTGCAAGCTCCGCCTCCCGTGCTCACGCCATTCTCCTGCCTCAGCCTCCCCAGTAGCTGGGACTACAGGCGCCCACCACCATGCCCGGCTAATTTTTTTGTATTGTTAGTAGAGACGGGGTTTCACCGTGTTAGCCAGGATGGTCTCAATCTCCTGATCTCGTGAATCCGCCCACCTCGGCCTCCCAAAGTGCTGGGACTACAGGCGTGAACCACTGTGCCCAGCCCTTTTGGCGTCTGTTTCAAAGCTCCCAGGGAGGATCCCGGCGGGTCAGCGGTGTGAGCGCTGAGGCCAGCTGAGGGCCTGGCTGATGTGGAGTTCAGCTGGCCTGGCTGAGACAATGTTGGCTGCTTTAGTGCAGGTGCGGCGAGGCAGCAAAGAATGGCAACTTTGTCAATTTAATCTCTACGCCTCCAGTTTCACTTGTAGCCGCATAGTGCCATGTTTCAAGCCAGTGATTCCAGAGATTTATTTATTATGATTATATTTTCAAGTACAGGATTCTGTTGAATCAGCCATCTGGCGAAATATTTGAAACCGATTTCTTTCACTTTTCACTGACTTGCTGCGGTTCCTAGGAGGGGTGGTTTCTCTGTAGGACTTCTGACCCTGTTAGCTGGTGCTGGTGGATTTTACTTCTTGAATTTTTGCGAGTAGTGTAGGGGTGACCCACCCACAATGAAACAAAACAAAAATGTTCGAGGAGCCCATTTATATTCTACCACTAAAGGGAAAAAAGAATCATTCATTTACCCCAAATTGTTTTATGTCTCCCTCCATCCTCCACCTTTGAGGCCTTTAATCTCTGTGCAGGGAGACATTAGCCTGGGGAGTGGGGAAAGGATCTTTATTTAATGAAGGTCCCAGGCTTTTACATGTATTTTAAAATTCTGTCTTGTTTCCTTTTTCTTTTAAAGGCACAAGTGATCCTTATGTGCAATTTAAGCTGACTGGGAAGGCACTGTACAAAAGTAAAGTCGTATGTAAGAACTTGAACCCAGTTTGGGATGAAACAGTTGTATTGCCAATACAAAGCCTTGATCAAAAGCTACGTGTGAAGGTAATCACAGATGGCTTTCAAATCTGCTCCTTTATTAAAAACATTTCTCAGCAGTTTCTCATGTCCTCTTAGGAGTGAACTTGCCAAAATTAATTCTTTTATTAGGCCAGATTAAAAATATTAATATAGGAGAAATTCCTTATACTGTTTGTTGAAACTGTATGTTTCTCTTCAATGAGATGTACTCCAGTGAAAATTAGAGTGAAAATAATATCTATCTATAGACATTGATTGTATTTAAATCTACCAAATGTGGAAGAATTATTACTGGTAGTGCAGTGGCAACAAGTACTAAAGCCTTTCTCATTAGGAATATCTTTATACTTAATAGAGCTTCAAGCCACCAGTTGTAAGCACCAATTGCTACAACATCTGGATTAAAA
>NW_026659606.1:0-3445 GCF_009828535.3 Hylobates moloch | reverse complement strand
AAGCTGAAATGAAGGAAAAAATGTTAAGGGCAGCCAGAGAGAAAGGTTGGGTTACCCACAAAGGGAAGCCCATCAGACTAACAGTGGATCTCTCAGCAGAAACTCTACAAGCAAGAAGAGAGTGAGGGCCAATATTCAACATTCTTACAGAAAAGCATTTTCAACCCAGAATTTCATATCCAGCCAAACTAAGCTTCATAAGTGAAGGAGAAATAAAATCCTTTACAGACAAGCAAATGCTGAGAGATTTTGTCACCACCAGGCCTGCCCTACAAGAACTCCTGAAGGAAGCACTAAACACAGAAAGGAACAAATAGTACCAGCCACTGCAAAAAGATGCCAAATTGTAAAGACCATCGAGGCTAGGAAGAAAATGCATCAACTAATGAGCAAAATAACCAGCTAACATCATAATGACAGGATCAAATTCACACATAACAATATTAACCTTAAATGTAAATGGGTGAAATGTTCCAATTAAAAGACACAGACTGGCAAATTGGATAAAGAGTTGAGACCCATCAGTGTGCTGTATTCAGGAGACTCATCCCATGTGCAGAGCCACACATAGGCTCAAAATAAAGAGATGGAGGAAGATCTACCAAGCAAATGGAAAACAAAAAAAGGCAGGGGTTGCAATCCTAGTCTCTGATAAAACAGACTTTAAAACAACAAAGATCAAAAGAGACAAAGAAGGCCATTACATAATGGTAAAGGGATTAATTCAAAAAGAAGAGCTAACTATCCTAAATATATATGCACCCAATACAGGAGGACCCAGGTTCATAAAGCAAGTCGTTAGAGACCTACAAAGAGACTTAGACTCCAACACAATAATAATGGGAGACTTTTACACCCCGCTGTCAACATTAGACAGATCAATGAGACAGAAAGTTATCAAGGATATCCAGGATTTGAACTCAGCTCTGCACCAAGTGGACCTAATAGAGATCTACAGAACTCTCCACCCCAAATCAACAGAATATACTTTCTTCTCAGCACCATAGCACACTTATTCCAAAATTGACCACATAGTTGGAAGTAAAGCACTCCTCAGCAAATGTAAAAGAACAGAAATTATAACAAACTGTCTCTCAGCCCACAGTGCAATCAAACTAGAACTCAGGATTAAGAAACTCATTCAAAACCACTCAACTACATAGAAACTGAACAACCTGCTCCCGAATGACTACTGGGTACATAACGAAATGAAGGCAGAAATAAAGATGTTCTTTGAAACCAATGAGAACAAAGACACAACATTGGTACACATTTAAAGCAGTGCGTAGAGGGAAATTTATAGCACTAAATGCCCACAAGAGAAAGCAGGAAACATCTAAAATTGACACCCTAACATCACAATTGAAAGAACTAGAGAAGCAAGAGCAAACACATTCAAAAGCTAGCAGAAGGCAAGAAATGACTAAGATCAGAGCAGAACTGAAGGAGATAGAGGCACAAAAACCCCTTCAAAACATCAATGAATCCAGGAGCTGGTTGTTTGAGAAGATCAACAAAATTGATAGACTGCTAGCAAGACGAATAAAGAAGAAAAGAGAGAAGAATCAAATAGATGCAATAAAAAATGACAAAGAGGATATCACCACCGATCCTACAAAAACAGAAACTACCATCAGAGAATACTATAAACACCTCTGTGCAAATAAACTAGAAAATCTAGAAGAAATGGATAAATTCCTCGACATATACACCCTCCGAAGACTAAACCAGGAAGAAGTTGAAATCCTGAATAGACCAATAACAGGCTCTGAAATTGAGGCAATAATTAATATCCTACCAACCAAAAAAAGTCCAGGACCAGAGGGATTCACAGCTGAATTCTACCAAAGGTACAAGGAGGGGCTCGTACTATTCCTTCTGAAACTATTTCAATCAATAGAAAAAGAGGGAATCCTCCCGAAATCATTTCATGAGGCCAGCATCATCTTGACACCAAAGCCAGGCAGAGACACAACAAAAAAAGAGAATTTTAGACCAATAGACCAATATCCCTGATGAACATTGATGCAAAAATCCTGAATAAAATACTGGCAAACTGAATCCAGTAGCACATCAAAGAGCTTTTCCACCATGATCAAGTGGGCTTCATCCCTGGGATGCAAGGCTGGTTCAACATATGGAAATCAATAAACATAATCCAGCATATAAACAGAACCAAAGACAAAAACCACATGATTATCTCAATAGATGCAGAAAAGGCCTTTGACAAAATTCAACAGCCCTTCATGCTAAAAACTCTCAATAAATTAGGTATTGATGGGACGTATCTCAAAATAATAAGAGCTATTTATGACAAACCCACAGCCAATATCATACTGAATGGGCAAAAACTGGAAGTATTCCCTTTGAAAACTGGCACAAGACAGGGATGCCCTCTCTCACCACTCCTATTCAATATAGTGTTGGAAGTTCTGGCCAGGGCAATCAGGCAGGAGAAAGAAATAAAGGGTATTCAATTAGGGAAAGAGGAAGTCAAATTGTCCCTGTTTGCAGATGACATGATTGTATATCTAAAAAACCGCATCATCTCAGCCCCAAATCTCCTTAAGCTGATAAGCAACTTCAGCACTCTCAGGATACAAAATCAATGCGCAAAAATCACAAGCATTCTTAGGCACCAATAACAGACAAACAGAGAGCCAAATCATGAGTGAACTCCCATTTGCAATTGCTTCAAAGAGAATAAAATATCTAGGAATTCCACTTACAAGGGATGGGAAGGACCTTTTCAAGGAGAACTACAAACCACTGCTCAATGAAATAAAAGAGGACACAAACAAATGGAAGAACATTCCATGCTCATGAGTAGGAAGAATCAATATTGTGAAAATGGCCATACTGCCCAAGGTAATTTATAGATTCAATGCCACCCTCATCAAGCTACCAATGACTTTCTTCACAGAATTGGAAAAAACTACTTTAAAGTTCATATGGAACCAAAAAAGAGCCTACATTGCCAAGACAATCTTAAGCCAAAAGAACAAAGCTGGAGGCATCACACTACCTGACTTCAAACTATACTACAAGGCTACAGTAACTAAAACAGCACAGTACTGGTACCAAAACAGAGATATAGACCAATGGAACAGAACAGAACCCTCAGAAATAATACCGCACATCTACAACCATCTGATCTTTGACAAACCTGACAAAAACAAGCAATGGGGAAATGATTCCCTATTTAATAAATGATGGTGCTGGGAAAACTGGCTGGCCATATGTAGAATGCTGAAACTGGATCCCTTCCTTACACCTTATACAAAAATTAATTCAAGATGGATTAAAAACTTAATGGTTAGACCTAAAACCATAAAAACCCTAGAAGAAAACCTAGACAATACCATTCAGGACATAGGCATGGGCAAAGACTTCATGACTAAAACACCAAAAGCAATGGCAACAAAAGCCAAAATTGACAAATGGG
>NW_026659605.1:0-3445 GCF_009828535.3 Hylobates moloch | reverse complement strand
GTGAACTAGACAAAAATTTCTTTGATCTCATGGGAGCAGACAGATACTATGCACCCAACTATGTAGAACACCTTGTGTTTAAGTTGCAGATGGGTGTTGAGGAAAAAAAAAAAAATCAAACGGGAGAGAATGGGAAAGGAGGTTGCAATTTTGTAATTTTGGATTGGCTGGAAGGCTTCACTATGAAAGTGGCATTTCAAGAAAAACCAGAAGCAAAGGAGAGAGTGTTCCATGTGAATATCTACTGGGAGTGCCTTCCAGGCCCAGTGAACAGTAGATGCAAGGCCCTTAAGGGAGGAACAGCAAAGAGGCCACTGCGGTTGGAGCTGAGTATCCAAGAATAGCAGATCAGGTCACCAGTGGGCCAGATGGAGGAGGCAATCAGCATAGAATGGTCTTACAGAAACATAATGCAAGCTACTATGAAAATTATATACTTTCTTACAGTGACACTTTAAAAAGGAAAAAAAGTAAAAATTTAAATAACTATCAAGTGTATTAAAAACATTGCCATATATAAGCAATATAAAATTAAGAAGCTATTTAACTTTAATGCTAAGGCTTCAATATCTAGTGGTATTTTATACTTACAGCACTTCTCAATTTGGACTAGCCACATTTCAAATGCTCAATAGTCACCTGTGGCTTGTGGCTACCTCATTGGACAGTGCCAGTCTAGCTACTCAAATGAGGGGAAGAGCAAGGAGGGAATATACCAGGGGAAAAGAAACTGATTATGTATCATTGACATCCTGCCATACATTCTATTTCCTATAACATTTTTTTCTGATCAGGAGGCAGTATTTAAAAATCTTTTATAATTATAAGTCATATGCATCTCAAAATTTCATATATAGAAATGAAGAATGAAAAGTAGACTCACTAGAAGTTCAGTTCCACAGCAACAGGGATTTTTTGTCCGTTTTCCTACCTCCTATACTGCCAGAGCCTAGAATAATACCTTGCATATAGTTTGGTACTTAAAACGTATGCTGAATGAGCTAAGCAGGTACAATTAGTTTCTAACTCCATATCTCTGTAGTCAAACCTGCAAACCTACCTACATTTAGATGTTTTTCATTTGTTTATCTGTAATTATAGTGGAGGACCTGCTCCTACTCTTCCCTAAGGCAATCTTCCACTGGAGTTTGATACTCCTCATGGCCTTCAAGGCCTTCACTTCTTCCCTAATTGCGTCTCTTTTTGGCATTAGCATCCCTCAACTTAAGGAAAAATACTGATGATTACACATTCCTCTCCTATGTTAGGCCTTATTTCTTATCTCCCTTTTATAGCTAAACTCACCAAAATATTTGTCTATACTGTCTCCAGTTCTTCTCCCATTCTCTACTGAATCCACTCCAATCTGTCTTTTGTGCAACAAATGACATCCAGGCTACTAATGATCACTGATGACATCCATAGGGATTAACCCAGCGGATACTTTGCTGCACTAGTGTCATGCCTCCTCTCGTATACTTGACACAATGAAGCACTCCTGATTTTCCTTTTATCTCAGTCACCACTCTACTGTCACCTTCACCGGCTCTCTTCCTGCAGAGATTTCTAGAGGTTGGGATATCTCCTCAAACCCACCCCATATTCCTTCCCTGCTCTTTCTCTCACAACTAAGTTCAACACATTAGTCAGTCCTGTCATTTTTGTTTCCAAAATGTGTGTTATTTGCCTCTCTTATTACCATTCCTCTAGCCCAAGTCACCATCATCTTCACCTAAATTACATCCTGCTATGTCTCTCTGACCCCATCATGGCCCCTAGACTCATTAAGTTTAGCTTCCAGAGTGATTCTTTTTAAATCAAAGTCAGATCAGTCACTACTCTGTCCCATGGTGCCAATGGCTCCCCATTATAAGAGTAAAATCCATGACCCCCTTCTATCTGCCCAGTCACATCTCCTACCACTCTTTCCCTTGTCCACTGTACTCCAGTTACATTTAGCATTCTTGCTATTCCTCAAAAATTCTAATATCTTTCTTGCCTCAAAATCTTTATTCCTTATGCTTGGAGGAGTATTCTACTTTTCTTAGTCTGGCTGACTCCTGTCCTGGAACTCTCAGGATAAATGTTGCCTCTGCAGAGAGGCTTTCCATAATGACTCTGTATAACTCATCCCACCCCTCCAATCTTCCTTCTGGAGCTAAGTTGCTTGTTTGTTAACTCCATAGCACTTTTGACAATTCAGTCATTTTACTCACTTTTTCTGTCACTTCCACTAAACCATAAGCACTTTCAGGTCAGCATCTCTCGATCCTCATTGCCATATCCTACAGGTATAGCTCAGTATCTGGCTCCTTCCATTACAGGTGTTCAATAAATGTTGACTACATGAATGAATGAGTGAATTTAGAGGCACATGGTACCCTGAAGAGATGCTGAGGGAAAAGGGGCAGAGGAAATGGTGCTGCATTCCTAGTTCAAATCATTGATCTTCACCCCTGAGACTAGCCCCCATACTCAGACTGTGACTGAGAAAATGCTGGACCCACTGGATAGAGAGAAAACAACAGTGTGTCTAGTAACTGTACCAAACCAAGAATTGACTCCAGTCCACAGGCCCTGCCTTTGCCTCAAGCCCTAACTTGCCAACTGTTCAGCCACAGCTTGAAGGTATTAATATTACTAGTGCATTGGTGCCTCAAATCCCCAGCACCCAGATTTTTCAGGCACACCTGAAGACAGTCTGTGCTCCAGGAAATTTGCAAGCAATCAGAATAAGCAAACCACTGAAGATAATGAGGTGAGACAGATTGGGCCATGCTCAAAGCTGGAGGTGGAGGTAAAAAAGCACACTCCTATTGCAATTAAACTTCAAGAGAAAATGCCCTTTTTGAATAAGAAAGCAAAATGTAAAATATCTAGGTTTGCCCAGTAGTCTTAATCTATGCTGCATCTACTCCCTGAAGGCATATGCTTCATATAAGTAGTGGTATTCTCTGACCCTAATATTTGTAAATGGAGTTATAATGATAGCTACCAAAGTTGAGGATTGAGATAATTCACATAGAACAATTAGCAGAATATTGGTGCATAGCAAGTGCTTAAGATTTATAATTTTGATTATTAGTGCCGGCAATAGGTGTATCAAATGGAACCTTTCTTACAGGATGAGGATGCAACCAGGTGAGTGTAAATAACCTAATGTCTATAACTTAGTAAGTGCTCAACAAATAGTAGTAATTATTATCTTATTTGTGTATGCTCTTATTTCCTCTCAGCTATGTAAAATAGGTAGAGGCAGGCGTTGCCATTTTAGAGACGTGGAAACAGTTTCAAACAGTGAGCTAAATGGCCAAAGATCACACAGCTAGTAGATTATCTTAGGACTCGGGTATGGCTGGGCACAGTGGCTCATGCCTGTAATCCCAGCACTTTGGGAGAATGAGGCGGGTGGATCATGAGGTCAGGAGTTCAAGACCAGCCTGGC
>NW_026659604.1:0-3446 GCF_009828535.3 Hylobates moloch | reverse complement strand
TTTTTTTTTTTTAAAGAAAGAACATAAATAATGAGGAGGAAATAGTAAAAAAAAAAAAAAAAAAAAAAAAAAAAAAAAAAAAAAAAAAAAAAAACTTGAAAAAAATTCTTCTAGAACTGAAGAAAGACACAGTTCTTCAGCTTGAAAAAACGTCACTGGTATCCAGTAGAATAAATGAAAAATGTTGATCTTTACTATCCATAATACCTATATGTATAATATATATACATAGGTACATGCTATATTGTTACATGCACTTAACATTTTATACACACATATAAATAGATCATATCATCTGACAATATGCTTTTTCCATCAGCACAGTGACTTTGAGATGTATCCTTATTGATGCATGTAAATGTGGGTAAAAATAAACTGGATGTATACTTTTCACATTCCGGAAAATTTTCAAGGTAACAGGTCAACAGATCAATCTAACAAAAGGAGGTACAGAACTACAAACATCACACAAACCAGACTCCAAGATACAAACATGAAATGGGACAAAGAGGATCACTCAATTATAATAAAAGAAACAATCCTCTGGGGAAAGGCTGAGATAAAACATACAGCATTTGAAGAAACATCAACAGGAGAAGTCAAACATCAAAAAGCACACATAGGGCCAGGCACAGTGGCTCATGCCTGTAATCCCAGCGTGAGGAGGGAGGCCGAGGCAGGTGGATCACTTGAGGTCAGGAGTTCGAGACCAGCCTGGCCAACATGAAACCCCATGTCTACTAAAAATACAAAAATTAGCGGGGCATAGTGGTGCACTCCTGTAATCCCAGCTACTGGGGAGGCTGAGGCATGACAATCACTTGAACCCAGGAGGCGGAAGTTGCAGTGAGCCGAGATTGCACCACTACACTTGCACCACTACACTCCAGCCTGGGCGACAGAGCAAGACTCCAAAAAAAGGAAAAGCACACACAGCTGGTCCTTTTGAGCAGCCTGAGATCTGTGAAAACAGTTCTCTATTCACTTGACCCAGAACACCCCACAAAATTATGCAAATCCAGTGGTTCAAATCTTTGTATTCAGTTTAGGAACATCCAAGAAACGGCCCAGGCCATCAGGGTTATGTATATACAAAAAGCCAGCATGTATGTGAAAGATGTCACCTTACAGAAGCAATGTGTGCCTCTCCATCATTACCAGGGTGGAGATGGTGAGTGTGTCTAGGCCATATAATGGGGCTGGACAGAGGGTCGATGACCTAAAAAGAGAGCTGAATGTTCGCTGCACATGCTTAACAATGCAGAGAGTCCTGCTGAACTCAAGGGTTTAGCTGCAGATTGGCTGGTCCTTGAGCTTATCCTGGGGGAACAAAGCCCCCTGAGATGTACGGTCCAACTGTACTTGCAGAGCTCGTGGTCAGGTTAACCCACACACGAGTGTCCCTTTGAACAGACCCTTACTGAAAAAAAATTGTTCCTAAACCAGAAGAGGAGTTTGCAGACAATAAAAGGATATCTCAGAAGAGACCGAAGAAACGGAAACCTATGGCCAGAGAAGAAATTCAGCATAAAATAAATGCAAATAAAAATTAAAAATGTGTACCCAGATATTACCAAGAAGTTATAGAAAATCAATACCTGAATGAGAACTAATACTCCTGAGAACAGTTAATAAATCAAATACTTGGAAACACATCGAGACTCTTTGAATTAATTTTTATGATCTTTAGGTGAGAGTTAAGACTTTTGGAGACGTTGAGATGGAATGAATGTATTTTGCACATGAGGCAGATGTGAATTTGGAAGGCCAGAGGTTGGACTACAGTAGGTTAAATGGTAGAGCCCAAAAAGACATGTTAACATTCGAATCAGGGATTAGAACCTGGCAACATGGTCTGTTTGGAAAAAGGTTCTTTACAGATGTAACTAAGTTAAGGCTCTCGCTGGAAGAGGCAAAAAAAGTCTTCTCCCCCAGAGCCTTTGGAGGGGGTATAGCCCTGTCAACACCTTAATTTTGTACATCTGGCCTCCAGACATGTGAGAGAATAAATTTCTGCTGTTTCAAGGCACCCAGTTTGTGACCGTGTGTTACAGCAGCCCTAGGAAACTGATGCAGAGGCCAAACAAAAGTTCCAAATCAAGCAAAGTCCCACAGTGTATTCCTTCCATTTACCCCAAAATATAACAATCCCAGAACAGTGGCTTAGAACAACAACGATCGTTTGTTTTTGCCCACACATTTGGATGTCGTCTGGGCTTAGCTAGGCATACCTCACTCAGGGTCTCTCAGTGGTGGTAACCAGATGGTGGCTGGAACTGGAGCCACCTTGAAGGTGTCATCCCTCACACGTCTGGTACCTGGACTAGTAAGACTCAAACAGCCAGGGGCTGGGGCAGCTGGGGCCTCTTAGTCATCTCTTTCCCCTTCTATGTGGTTCTCACATGATCTTTCTACATGGCAGCTGCGTTCTCTTATAGAAGCTGCCACAAAGACATGCCTTTTGATGAGTATGTAAAAGAATTTACAGATAGTACCATTGACTCAGAATTGCAGAGTATGGTGAAGCTCACCTCCCAGAGTTGTCTTGCTAAGTGGGGCAAGGAAGCTGCAATATTTATATTCCAGCTACCATCAGTAATCCACACTGGTAAGTACTGCCCAGGAGAAGACACGTTCTCAGATACTTCCAACTCTCCAGGAGAGCAGGAAATGTGGGAATGGCAGCCTTCAAGGGGGTCCTCTGAGAAATGCAGGCGTGGCTGCCGGAAGGAAAGCACCTGGGGGAGGAAATGCACGCAAGTACAGGACTGTGGGCAGAGCACTGACGCGGGCTCCATATCGCCAGCTTATGTGGAAATGTAGCACATAGTGCAGCGGCATCATTATCTGGGGTAATACCTGAGGTTCATTGTCCCACAGCCACGGAAAACTAGGACGCGGCACACCACAGTGAGG
This sequence comes from Hylobates moloch, assembly GCF_009828535.3. Lineage (NCBI taxonomy): Eukaryota > Metazoa > Chordata > Mammalia > Primates > Hylobatidae > Hylobates > Hylobates moloch. The sequence continues at coordinate 530 of NW_026659604.1, read as the reverse complement.
TTAAGAGCAGAAGTTTAATAGGCAAACGAAAGAGAAGAGCTCTCTGTGCAGAGAAAGGGGTCCCAGAGAAAATGGGTTGCCAGTTCTGCGGCGAAATGCACAGGGTTTTATAGATGAGCTTGAGGAAGCGGTGTTTGATTTACATAGGGAATGAAAGATTGGTTGGACCAGGTGTGCCATTTGCATAGTGCATGAAGAAGCTGGCCTTCCCACCGTAATATTTTATTATGCAGATGGCTTCTCTACCTGGCTGATGCCATGTTGCCTGTTCCTTCACTGTACACGTGGTGACAAAGAAAATGGAAGATAGGGTCTCCATGTTGAACATACCTGGCTTCCAGGTAGTCCTTTTGTATTGGCACAACTGCCAGCATTCTCCCGTGCACTGCCAGCTTGCTTATCTATGTTTGTAGCTCAATTTTTCAGGCTGCTCTTTGTCAAAAAAGAAATAATTTTGGGGTTGCTTTTTGTTCAGAAAGAAGCTCTGCTGAGAACTCTCTTACCCTATCTGCCTAAATAATTTGTTTTTA
>NW_026659603.1:0-3446 GCF_009828535.3 Hylobates moloch | reverse complement strand
GAGACCACGGTGAAACCCCGTCTCTACTAAAAATACAAAAAATTAGCCGGGCGTGGTGGCGGGCACCTGTAGTCCCAGCTACTCGGAGAGGCTGAGGCAGGAGAATGGCGTGAACCCGGGAGGCGGAGCTTGCAGTGAGCCGAGACTGCGCCACTGAACTCCAGCCTGGGCGACAGAGCGAGACTCCGTTTCAAAAAAAAAAAAAGAATATTTAGATATTAACCCAAGAATGTGAAATGAATGTTAATAGTTTTAAAACATGTTTATGGGGTGCAAGGAAAAAACACGATCTACAGTAAAAGTTGTCAAATTTTCTCTGCGTGTTTTGTTTTTCTCTAGCTTATTCTGTTCAATAGAAATTTCTTTTGAAGACGTCAAATAAGATGTGGGTTCATATGTCATCAACTGTATGCCATGATTACATTCCTGACTCACCATTCCTATGATTTAGAAATCTCAATTATATTCTTTGATTGTGTATACATGAATATGTGTGTGTATATGTATGTATGTATATATATTTGTGTGTCTATGTATACACACAGAAATATGTATGTGTGTATGTGTCTATATATGTTTTGTACATATATACACACACGAGAGAGACAGAGAGAGATCTATGTAGGCCTGTCTCTCAAGCTACTCACTTGCCGCATATTACTTTTTCCTTCAAAATCTCAACCTTCATAGGGAAAAATGATGAAAGCAGTTCACCACCCCACAGTCCTACAAGGCTGCAAATCCTTCAGGTTTCTCAATAGAGTTTCATAGTCCCTCTAGAAGTTTGCCAAGTTTCCTCCTTGGAAATTTTCTATTCTCTGATTCCTGCCAGATGCAGCACGATATTGTTTTCTTTATGAAAGGTGCACCCTTACTTATATAGATATGTTTATATATCTATGCACATGAAAATATATAATTTAATTTGCAAATTTATAGAATTTCAAAATATGAGTATATAAAGAGAATTAAAGAGTGTATATATGTCCATATAGCTCTGTGTATGTCATTATTTATCTATCTAATCTATCTATGCAATATCTTTTCAGAACATTATATTCCTCTACTCAGAAAATTATTTCAAATATTTTCTATGTATGTAAATTCAAATACACTTGCATTTAGTTCAGGTATTTTTCTACAACTGGGAGCATAGTATATTTTCTGTTGATACATCTTTTTATTCTTTTTAAAATATTTTTATTATTTTACTTTTTTAAGTTCTGGGATACATGTGCAGGATATGGAGGTTTGTTACATAGGTAAATGCGTGCCATAGTCATTTGCTGTCCCTGCCAACCCATTACCTGGTATTAAGCCCAGCATGCATTAGCTCTTTTCCCTAATGCTCTCCCCACCCCTGCCCAACCCCGATAGGCCCCAGCCTGTATTGTTTCCCTCCCTGCATTCATGTGTTCTCATTGCTCAGCTCCCACTTCTAAGTAACAACTTGGCGATGTTTGGTTTTCCGTACCTGCATTAGTTTGCTGAAGATAATGACCTCCAGCTTCATCCATGTCCCTGCAATGATCTCATTCCTTTTTATGGCTGCGTAATATTCCATGGTGTGTATGTACCATATTTTCTTTATCCAGTTGATCACTGATGGACATTTGGGTTGATTCCATGTCTTTGCTATTGTGAATAGTGCTGTAATGAACATACACGTGTGTGCATCTTTATGATAGAATGATTTACATTCCTTTGGGTATATACTCAGTAATAGGATTGCTGGGTCAAATAGTATTTCTGGCTCTAAATCTTTGAGGAATCGCCACACTGTCTTTCACAATGGTTGAACTAATTTACATTCCCACCAACAGTGTAAAAGCATTCCTATTTCTCTGCAACCTAGCCAGCATCTGTTGTTTCTTGACTTTTTAATAATTGCCATTCTGAATAGCACGAGATGGTATCTCATTTTGGTTTTGATTTGTATTTCTCTAAGGAACAGTGATGTTGAGCTTTTTTCATATGTTTGCTATTCAAGTATTTTTATTTTTCTGGAAAGTATCTGTTCATTTTTTTGCCCAATTTTTAATGGGGTTTTCTTGTAAATTTGTTTAAGTTCCTTGTAGATTCTGAATATTAGACCTTGTAAATTTGTTTAAGCTCCTTGTAGATTCTGAATATTAGACCTTTGTCAGATAGATAGCAAAAATTTTTTCCCATTCTGTAGGTTGTCTGCTCTGATGATAGTTTCTTTTGCTGTGCAGAAGCTCTTTAGTTTAATTAGAATCCATTTGTCAATTTTTACTTTTGTTGCAGTTGCTTTTGGCAATTTCATCATAAAAACTGCGCATGCTTATATCCTGAATAGTATTGCCTAGATTTTCTTCTAGGATTTTTATAGTTTTGGGTTTTACATTCAAGTATTTAATCCATCTTGACTTAATTTTTGTATAAGGTGTAAGAAAGGGGTCCAGTTTCAATTTTCTGCATATGGCTAGCCAGTTCTCCCAAAAGCATTTGTTAAACGGGGAATCCTTTCCCCATTGTTGGTTTTTATCAAGTTTATTGAAGATCAATTGTTGTAGATAAGTGGTTTTATTTCTGAGTTCTCTATTTTGTTCCATTCATCTATGTGCCTGTTTTTGTACCAGTACCATGCTGTTTTGGTTACTGTAGTCTTGTATTACAGTTTGAAGTTGGGTGGCATGATGCTTTCTTCTTTTTGGTTAGGATTGCCCTGGCTATATGAGCTCTTTTTTGATTCCCTATGAATTTTAAAATAGTTTTTTTCTAATTCTGTGAAGAATGTCAATGGTCGTTTAATGGGAATAGCACTGAATCTATAAATTGCTTTAAATGGTATGGCCATTTTCACGATATTGATTCTTCCTATCGGTGAACATGAAATGTTTTTCCATATACTTGTATCTTCTAATTACCTTGAGCAGTGGTTTGTAGTTCTCCTTGTTATTCTTAACTATAACAAAGTACAAAGTACCATACAATATTTAACCATGCCCTATTGATTGCCATGAAGGAGGTTCTTAACATCACAACCAATGCTGTGAACAGCATTCTTGTGGATATATTGTTGTGTTCATATTTTAATTATTTCTCAAAAATAGATTTCTGTAAGTGGGATTACTTGGTCAATGATTTCACATTTTTACCTTTAGTTGATATTGTATTCTAAAGAAAACCATCCTGTATTACATTCAGATAATAATAAAAGAAATACATGTTTTCTTACACCTTCATCAGAAATACATATAACCAAATTTTAAAATGAATGCCAACCAGATAGGGAAATAATAAATCGTTGTAGGTATTTTAAGTTGCCATCTCTGAGTTCTGGAACGTTACTCTGTGAGAAGTGGCATGCCCTTGAGTTTCAGGAGCAGTGAGGTACTTTTCTTTCTCTTCTAAGCCACATTTATCTGTTCAGGATTATTTGCGTATGGCTTTTGATTCCTCTCTGACTTCTAAGAAAAACA
>NW_026659602.1:0-3447 GCF_009828535.3 Hylobates moloch | reverse complement strand
AAATATTGTATGTAATTTGGTGGCTTAGGAAGATACTTTGGCAACATATCTAATGTCACTGAAAGGAAAACAGTTTTCGGAGACAGACTGCCTGGTTCTTAACCCTAGTTCTCCTACTTAATTAGAGTATGCCTATGGACAAATTATTAAATTTTCCTGTTCTTATGTTTCTTAATCCTTAAATGAGTATAAAATATTATTTATCTTATGGGGTTGCTGTAACAACTAAGTAAGTTAGAACATGTGAAGCACTTAGAACAGTTTTTAGCACATAATTGGTGATGAATAAATGTCTGATACTTACACTTGAATGACAGAGTATTTTTTAGTTAGGTAAGGAAATACTGCCTTTTCTCTCTTACCTACCCTGCATGATAACACATTTGTAGTAAAATAGATAACTTTTTCAGCTTCTAGCACTAAAATTTGCAACTATTTTTTATTCTTTCATATGCATCTCATAAGTTGCTTATTGTTTATTTCTGTCTAATACAGGGCATTCTACAAAATGTAGAATCAAATTTTTACTGAGAAGTGAGAATACCAGAAAGTCTTTCTTCTCTACACTTAGGTAGATAATATGCAACATTTTAAGAAGTGTTTGAATCTGTTTTCACAGAACAACATTTGTGGAAAAGTCTGCATATATATATCTATGATTACCTTTTCTTAACTTTATTGGATATATTTTTTGAAGCATAATGCTGATGAAATGACACTTCAGAAAACATACTAATTTGCAATGCCATGGACTGATTAAAAAGACAGCCACTTCATCTTTTTCTAGGATATGCTGACTTTTATGAATTTTATAATTTTGTAAATGTCTCTTAATATGTAAATGGTGACTTTTATATAGATTTCTAATTTTCCAACTTCTAGCAAGGTTTGTTAATTTTAAGTTTATAGAAATGACCTAAATCCCCAAACATTAGATAATTTATGAATACAACTACGTATAAACATTGGTGATTTATTAAATCATGGTAAAAGAAAACAAAATCTGTTAGTATGGCAACCGTGTTACAAATAACTTTCATGCACTATTAAAGATAATTATGGACATAATTATTGTGTAAATAACAGCCAAGTGCCATGGCTCATGCCTGCAATCCCAGCACTTTGGGAGGCCAAGATGGGCGGATCAGCTGAGGTCAGGAGTACCAGACCAGCCTGGCCAACTTGGTGAAACCTTATCTCTACTAAAAATACCGAAATTAGCCGGTCACAGCGGCACACACCTGTAATCCCAGCTACCTGGGAGGCTGAGGCAGGAGAATCACTTGAACCTGGGAGGCAGAGGTTGCAGTAAGCTGAGATCATGCCATTGCACTCCAGCCTGGTTGACAGAGGGAGACAGCATGTCAAAAAAAAGTAATAATAATAATAATTATTGTGTAAATTATTTATTATATAATTTAAAAAATATGAATACATAACATTGTTATAGATAGTTATGTACATATATATGTAAAGTTTCAGTTTTAAAATTATTCCAAAAGGTGGATAAATAAAAAAGAGATTTTATTTTATAAATCCATCATTGGGAAATAGTCATAAAATAGTAAAAATAAGAAAAACAGCTAATTATCTCAACCATTATATATACGATTTTGTGAAAAACAATTAAGTTCCTTGTTATACTTTTTTAAACAAGAGAGTTACACAGCACAGATGTGTTGGTAATCCCAGTTAATGTTTTATCTTTGAACATATTCAGATAAATAACGGCAAGGCACTTAAGCAATTATAATTTTAAAACAGAGTGAGAAACAAAATTTTAAAGTTAGCATGTGGCCCGGTGCAGTGGCTCACACTTGTAATCCCAGCACTTTGGGAGGTCAAGGTGGGCAGATTATCTGAGATCAGGAGTTTGAGACCAGCATGAGCAACATGGTGAAACTCCGTCTCTACTAAAACTACAAAAATTAGTTGAGCGTAGTGGTGGGTGACTGTAATCCCAGCTACTTGGGAGGCTGAGGCAGGAGAATCACTTGAACTCGAGAGGCAGAGGTTGCAGTGAGCTGAGACCAAGCCATTGCACTCTGGCCTTGGCGACAGAGCCAGATACTATCTCAAAAAACAAAAACAAAAACAAAATAAAAGAAAAATTAGCATGTGATAATATTTAGTGAAATAATTGTTATACTTAAAATATTTCTTTGAATACCCTGTGTTAAGTCAACTTTCTTGCATCTCATTCCAAACTTGTCTGTTGAGCTTTGAGCCCCCAAGTGTGGTTTTCAACACTTTATAAACCTAATCAGCCAAGGTTGGTATCAACCTTTTCAGACACTGTAGATGAGACAACATTTCCCTAAGGTTGGGTATGAGGAAGGTGAAAGAAATAGAATAGTATATAGAGTATATAGAGTATATAGAGTAAAAATGTGGTAGAAGTAAAAAAAAACTGCATAATGCGGTGTATGGCTAAATGTTTTTTAACATGTAGGTGAATCAGACATGGAAAAATCCTAAAAGAGAGATTAATAGAGGAAATAATTGACTCAGTAACAAATGTGAAGAAGCGTCACAGTGACAGAAACCAGGAGTCTTTATAAAGGTTTGATTTAAAAGGGGAGAGAGAATAGGAACATTGAAAAAGATGGACAGAAAAAGATAGCAAATATTCAAGACTCCTTGAAAGAGTGAGGCAGAAAGTTGATAAGTTGCTTGATTACACCCAGCATATAATTATATGAAGTTTTCTATTGAGAGTAAGAACATGTAATCCTTTTAACCAAACATCTCTGCAGCATTATGTGTCACTAAGGAAGAGGATAATCAGTATTCAATATCAAAAGATGCATATATTTCTCAAAGAGGAGGAGGAACTGCATCTGCAGGCACTGGAAAGACAAGCAAAAGAGCTTTTCCAACAAATACAAGTCAAGTGAGAATGACCCAACATTTAGAAGGGACGAAAGACACATACAGAGAGCTGTGGGAGACATGCCGCATGCCTGACGGGGAGCTGCTCCAGGTGAGGAGGGAGGGTCCATCCTCAGAGACAGGAAGCCTTTGCTGGACAGTGCTGCCAGGACATGCAAATATCACCTGCATATGTCACTGCTCTAAGCTAAGTGACACATGCTGTCTGACTTCACCATTTTCTTTCTCCAATCACTTATTACTGCATACTTTGGTAATCTTTGGGAAATTTTTGCCATTTTAGCTGATAGCATATAACAAAGTTCTCTTCAATATAATTTGGAGTACTATCCACACAGAGAGATCATCCAAAATCATTAGAACTCTAGGCCAGGGGAAGGTTAGTAATACTCCATTCACATGCCCTAGTTCCTCCTCACTCTGATGTCCCAGACAGCAGTGATTTGCTGAAGACATTGAGGGGTTTCCCCTTGCCTGGGCAAGATTTCGCAAAGCTGCTCATCAATGTCCATGTACTCTGTTTCTCATATGGTTCTCTGTTTTGTTTTAATAGTT
>NW_026659601.1:0-3447 GCF_009828535.3 Hylobates moloch | reverse complement strand
GAATGAGTAGGAGGGAGCTCCCGAGGCAAAGAGAGCTGAGAAGGACATTCCAGGCAGAGAAGACAGGGAAGAAAAATATGTTTCTGCTGGAGGCCACATGCAGATCAGTACAGCTGGGGTATTACGTGTGATGCAGGGAGGGGTACAAGATGCAGATAAATAGATGGGCATCATCTGACGATGATGAAGGACCCGTGGGTCATGCTAGGGAGCTTGAACTTCATCTTATGAGCAGTAGGGAGTCACTAAAGCAATGTTTCTGTTTTTGGCTACATATTGGAATCTCTTTGGGAGCTTTAGCAATACTGATGCCTGGATGCCAAACCTGGATATTCTGATTTAATCAGCTTGGGGTGCAGCCCTGGCATCAGGATATCTGAAATCTGTCCAGGTGATTCTACTGTGCAGGCAGGGTTGAGAGTCACTGCATCAAAGGGTTTCAAACAGGGAATTGACATTCTTTGGGGCTTGTTTTTAGAAAGCTCATGCTGGTACAGGTGGACGAGTAGCCAGAGGCAAGAACCAGCTTGAAGGCTATTACAATAGTCCAGGTGAAAGATGATGTAGAACTGACCAAGAGCAACGGTTGCAGTACTGAGAGAGGTTTAGGTTGTTAAATTGGCAAGACTTGGGTGATTGACTATCTGTGTGGACTGAGAGAGAGGGAGGAATCAAGAATGACTCCTACAGAAATTTGAACCATCATACATTGCTGGTAGGGTTGTAAAATGGTGTGCTCACTTTGAAAAATAGTTTGGCAGTTCCTCAAAAGCTTAAAATACAGTTACCAAATGACCCAGCAATTCTAATCTTGGGTATATACTCAGCAACTCTAAAACTAAGTAAAACATATGTCCACACAAAAACTTGTATGTGGATGTTCATAGCAGCGTTATTCATAGTAGTCCAAAAGTGGAAACAGCTCAAATGTCAGTTGCTTGATAAATAAAGAAAATGTGATAAATCTATGCAATGGAATATTTTTCAGCCACACAAAGGAATGAAAGACTGATACATGCTACAACATAGATGAACCATGAAAACATTATGCTAAGTGAAAGAAGCCATCACAAAATACCATATATATAAATACAATTGCATTTATATGAAATATACAGAATAGGCAAATCCAAGGAGACAGAACACAGAGTCATTGTTTCCAGAGACTGGGAGAGGGGAGGATGGGGAGTGACTGTTAATGGACAAGCAGAACTTTTTCGGGTGTGATGAAGTGTCCTAAAACAAGATTGTGGGACTGGTTGAGAAACTTTGTGAATTTACTAAAAAGCACTGAATTGTACAGTTTAAAAAGGCAAATATTATGGTATGTGATATCTCAATAAAAAAGAATGACTTCCAAGTGCCTACGTTGACTGGCTAGGTTAATGCTGATGTCAGAAAATAATGTAGAGAACACAAGTGAGGAAACACATTTGGCAGGGACTGCTGCCTTTGGGGCCTCTAGGTGCTGATATCTAGCAGACAGGTAGATGATGAGGTTGGAGCTTGGGCAGATGTCTTGGCAGGAGACAGAGATTTTGGAGTTATCAACTTGGAAATAGATGGTTATTGATGTTGTGGGAAATGATGCAATTACTTAGAAAAAGAGTGTAGTGTGTGAGGACTGGAGGCCAAGCAAAGATCCCTGGGGAACACCAGCATTTAAGGGGTGGTAGAAGAGCTCATGGAGGAGCCAAAAGAGGAGCTGTCAGAGCGAATTGAGGAAAAGCAGCCAAGTGGGAGAAGGGGATTGTCATGGCATCCCAGAGTATTGAGATAGAAGGAAGATCCAATTTAAATATCATTATATAATTAAGTCTCTGCTCGTATTTCTAGTACTAAACCATACTGGCCCTGTTTTAAAGATATGGATAAGATGATTCATTCAATTATAAATCCTCTACAATAGACGCTTTTACAAATCCTGGTCCTTCTGACAGTTTTATTCCGCCCCCAACTCTACAAAGGCAGAGGTCACCTATCCAGGGCAGAATTAGTTCTTCCACTTTCTGTAGCCCCATTACTTGTGTGGGTACTCTTGGAGACAAGGAGAAGAGGGGCTGTCCCTGGAGGTCTGAAAACATGAGCTATCAGAGTGGACTCTGTATAGAGAGCTGGAAGGGTTTTTCCTGTTAATTAAGCAAGAATAACCAATCAGATGTTACTTTAGCAGCACTTAGTGCCTTCTTTGACCTACATCTCTTCTTCCCACTTGCCCCAAGTTGTTCTGCCTCACGTGTTGGCAGTAATATTAAGAGTTGACCGCTGGGTGCAGTGGCTAATGCCTGTAATCCCAGCACTTTGGGAGGCTGAGGTGGGAGGGTAGTTTGAGCCCAGTGGTTCAAGGCCAGCCTGTGCAACATAGTGAGACCCCCATCTTTATAATAATAATAATAATAATAAAAGAGCTATTTATTGTTTATCATATGACTGACATAAGCATTTACTTATTTGGTCCTCAAAATAATCTCGTAAGTTAAGTACTGTTATTCTTCTCATTTACAAGATGGAGAAAATGAGGCACAGAGAAGCTAAGTAATTTGCCTGATGCAAGAGAGTGGTAGAGTCAGAGTGGACGCAGGCAGCCTGACTCTAGGAGCACTTAGTCTTAACCATTACCCTACCAACCTCTCAGTAAGCAGCACCAAGCAGTGTGGTGCAGCAGTAAAGAGAGTGAATTTGAAGTCCATCGAGTCCAAGCCTCTATAACCTAGCAGCTAGCTGTGTTACATTTGGCAACTCATGCAACCTCTCTGAGTCTCAGCTTCCTAACCTATATAATAGGGCTACTACTATCTGCCCTGTAAACCTCACGGATTTGTTGTGATGATGAAATGAGATGAGACATGTACTGAGTGGACAGCTACAACTATAAAGCTCTGTGCTTATTTTCCCAGAACCTCACTAGGCAGTTGACACAGAGTAGGAACTCAGTACTGCTGATTGACGGAACTCAAGGATCTTCTCTCGCACGCTCTTTCGACATTCGCTGCACTTTATTATAATTCTCTGAGAATCTATCTTCCCCACTAGACTGAGCTTGCCAAGGATGAGGACCAAGACTTGTCATCTCTGACTCTGTGGCACCTAGCTCAGAACCTGGCACCGAAAGGGCACTCAATAAAAGGTACTATTTAGTGGTAGTGGCACTAGTAGGAGAAACCCCAGAAGCAGCACTTTGAATGAATCACTTTCTCGGCGACTACAGCAACAGCCTGTGGCCAGCAGAGAGCAGCAGAGCCCCCAAAGCATAGACCTGTGCATAGACAATGCAAGCCCCTGTGCCTGTGGCCTGTCTCTCTTCTCTAATCTGGCACAGTAATTGGCTTGTCTCTAACAGGATGGAAATTGTGCTTGGTTTGACTAAAATGTGCTTCCCCTGACACCTAAGCAGTTTGCAGATTTTATCCTGAAACTAGGGCAACAGGACCAGTTTTAGTCACCAAA
>NW_026659600.1:0-3448 GCF_009828535.3 Hylobates moloch | reverse complement strand
AAATGGCTTCCAGGAAAGGGGAAAACACTGGAAAACGTGGCCGATGTAAATGATTTCCAAAATCTGTTTGTAATCCCAAGTCCATCTACCTACTAGACTTGAGGCTATGCAGGAAAGTCAGTGCTGAACCAGGAACGAGGTCGGTATGATAGACCTGAATCTGCCTTGGTTCTGTTCCATAATCCAGGCTGAACAATCCAGAAAACAAATGCAAGTGAATTGTGTAGATAAATGACACACTAGGAACTAAGGGTTACACCATATACCAAAACTCATCCAACAGTCAGATTGGGATGCCACAGCTGTAAAGAGAATCAGGGAATCAAACTGCTTTGCTATCTCCAAAGAAGAAACCTCCACGAGAGGGACTTACTGAAGCTTAAACAGAGAAAACTGAGAAAGATTTTCCACTATCTAAGTCAGACGGTCTCCACATTCTCCCTATGGCCTTGGCTGGGTATTTGAGGATCATCTTTGACTAAGTCCTCTTGGTAATTTTCCATATCCAGTTTCTGTAACTTAAAAACTTAACCATACTTTAAAATGCTAAGGGCTCTTCTTTTCAAAGCTTCCCTCCATCTCCAATCCTACTGCCGCCCCCCAATGACCTCACACCTAGACTAATGAAACCACCTGGGCTGTTCTCTGTGGTTTCCAGCTCTCTGACCTACAAACACATAGAGTACATCACCAGCACCCCACTTGTTCCCACGCAGGGTGAGAAGCCATTACAGCAGCTCCCGGAGAGATCACGAAGGCTCAAAAGCAGGAGACAGATTAAAGTTATAAAACTTTCATTCCCAGGCACCTTGAAAGTTATAATGACCTAACACCGTGACCCTACCAAAGGTAAAATTCCCTCACCTATAAAATTAAGGCAGTAGATTTGATCAGTGGTTTCTCAATTAAGTACACAGGAGTGTGGAATGGTCAGGGGAAGAGTTTCCAGGGCCACTACTAAAAGAAAGATGAGCAGCTGGGCTCCGGCCTCTCTGCCCTCAGTCAGCTCCACCTGCACGTTTTGTACAGTGGGCTTTCAGGTGGGAGTAACTGAAGACAAAGTTCTACTATCACTTCTTAGAAGAAACCATAGCCTGGGCACGGTGGCTCACGACTGTAATCCCAGCACTTTGGGAGGCTGAGGAGGGCAGATCACGAGGTCAGGACCATCCTGGCCAACATGGTGAAACCCCGTCTCTACTAAAAATACAAAAATTAGCCGGGCGTGGTGGCGCGCACCTGTAGTCCCAGCTACTCGGGAGGCTGAGGCAGGAGAGTGGCTTGAACCCAGGAGGTGGAGGTTGCAGTGCGCCAAGATCGCAACATTGCACTCCAGCCTGGCGACAGACCAAGACTCTGTCTCAAAAAAAAAAAAAAGAAGAAGAAACCATTAATGGTCTCGATCACATTACAATTAAAGTCCCATCTCACTCTAAAATTCTGATACTATGACTTTTGGGGGGCCTATTAGAAGACAGTAACAAGGAGCTGTCCTGGATGTCTTCAAATAAGCAAACTCAAAAAATATTCAGTAGTGGCTGAAACAAGCACATATTGAGCACCGAGTGGGAAGCTGACAGCATTGAAGGGAAAACTAGGCCACAGGATTTGCTCCTGAGCAGTTTCTCAGAGTCCTTTTCTCCAGTTCCTACCAAGTTGAGGGAACTTTTTCCACCAAGACACAAACTCTAGTCTTTTGGTTTAGGTTTTTGTTTCTTTACTACCTGTCTGCAGGATAGGGCTAAGAGCTCACATCGCCACCAATCTGTGTGACAGTGTGGCTGTGAAGGCTGCAGGCCAGTCTGGCCTCCTCAAAGCATCCTCTCAGATGTCTGAGACAGACTGGGGCTTACCCCAGAAGGTAGCTCCTGCTGATAAGAAATCCTTCCAAGGGCCAAACAAATCACTGTTTGACTCTTGAGGCATTCTTCACTCCTGTTTTTCTTCCTCCTCCTTCCTTCCTATAAGAAAGGTGTCTTTTAAGTATGTCTACCAGGAAACCTGAACAGTTAGGCACTTTCCCCTCTTAATTTGTTCCGTATCCCACTGGTGATTCATGCCCCCAGCCCGCTCCTTCCTCAGCACACTGAGGTGGCTCTGTTCTGCTCCGTTGTGGGAGGCCACGTCAGCAGGAAACAGCACTGGCTGCCAGGTCACATTCAAGACAGTCTGGAGCAAGGCAGCGTGCAGCACATGCAGGACAGAGGCCGCCTCTGTGGTTTCTCCCAAGTGTAGGGAGCGCTCGGCTTGGAAAAAAAGGCTGGCCTCTGAGCACCACAGCAACACCAGCTCAGGGAAGACACAGAATACTATCTTTGAGACTTTCCCCATTTTTCAGTGTTGCCCAGATAGTCCGAGCTCTAGAGTTATTATTTTCTCTTCTTCTCCTTTTCTTAGAGGACTTACTGTACTGTATCCAAATTCATATTTGGAAAAGGCTGCCACAAGCCAAATCAAACTTCATCGTGGCTTTCTGGCTCCCAAGCCCGACAGAGGAAATTCTGCACACCCCATCAACCAATCTCAGCGGTCCCGACACCCATGAGTCAGGATGGAAAACCTGACCCAGAGGCCGACACAGAAAAGTGGTCACTACAGGCCTTTTTCCTTCTAAACACATACGGTAAACACAGTAAACAAAGAAGGCATGCCAGATGTCATCATAATACCTCACAGGATGGAGATTCATGACAAGCAGCAAATGAATTGTTCTGTGCAAAGAGCCAATGACAATACCACATTTCATGTAGCTGGCCCAGTGAGTCCAAAATCAGTCCTCAAGTAAACCAACATGATTAAGGGGAAAGAGCTGAAATAGCAGGGCTCCTATGCACACCTGGGATTCCTAAGCATTTCATTTGTTGCAAATTTCAAACAGGGGTCCTGTGAAAAGAAGAAGTGTGACTTTTCTCAGAAACTTTGTAAGTTGTGCACGTTCCCCTCTGCTATCAGGGGAAGGGCTTCTTAAAAGACAGCCCCAATGTCAAAACCTTCTCTCCAAAAATACCAGGTTTGAAGAAAAAAAAAAAAAAAAAAAAAAGCCCTTCCCATGGAGAATGTGAGTAGCAGAAACAGGAGAAAAAACAGGAAACGGGAGGTGAAGACAGGGAGTAGTTGAGGACATGAAGGGTACGGAGAATGGGCAATGGATGGAGAACGGACAGGAAGCAACGCAACACACCCGTGGAAACACAGCAAAGGCAGTCTGATCCTGATCCTGACAATTTTGCCAGGCACTGAGCTACTACTTAGAAGGAGTTAAGTACCCCATACATATACACAGAAACCCAAATGCAAAAGGAGTGGGGGGAGTGGGGAGGGTGAGGCTTCTAAGAGGGGTCTACAGCAATACAGGCATGAAGAGTGAGCCAGAAAAGGGAGAAAACTACACAGAGCCAGGAGGCCACCTATGGCTGAAAACCAGCGATTTTTGTGAAGAGGAATTGGC
>NW_026659599.1:0-3448 GCF_009828535.3 Hylobates moloch | reverse complement strand
TAACAGAGATGAACACAACATTTGATTGAGCAGTTCTGAAACACTCTTTCTGTAGAAACTGCAAGTGGACATTCTGAGCGCTCAGGGGACTATAGTGGAAAAAGCAATATTTTCAAATAAAACTACCCAGAAGCATTCTGTGAAACTTCCTTCTGTTCTGTGCATTCAATTGACAGATTTCAACGTTACTTTTGATAAAGCAGTTCAAAAAACACTCTTTCTGTGGAAACTGCAGTTGGACATTCGGAGCGCTAAGGGGCCTACAGTGGAAAAAGGAATATCATCAAATAAAAACTACACAGAAGCATTCTGTGAAAGTTCTCTCTGTTCTGTGCATTCAACTAACAGGGTTGAATCTTACTTTTCATTGAGCAGTTCTGAAACACTCTTTCTGTAGAAACTCCAAGTGGACAGGTGGAGCGCAAAGGGGCCAATAGTGGAAAAAGGAGTATCTTCAAATAAAAACTACACAGAAGCATTCTGTTAAACTTCTTTCTGTTCTATGCATTCAACTAACAGAGGTGAACGTTACTTTTGATTGAGCAGTTCTGAAATACTCTTTCTGTAGAAACTGCAAGTGGATATTCCGAGCGCTAAGTGGTCAATACTGGAAAAAGAATATCTTAAAATAAAAACTACACAGAAGCATTCTGTGAAACTTCTTTCTGTTCTGTGCATTCAACTAACAGAGTTGAACTTCACTTTTGATTGAGAAGTTCTGAAACTCTCTTTCTGTGGAAACCGCATGTGGACATTCGTAGCGCTAAGGGGCCAATAGTGGAAAAAAGAATGTCTTCAAATGAAAACTACACAGAAGCATTCTGTGAAACTTCTTTCTCTTCTGTGCATTCAACTAACAGAGGTGAACCATACTTTTTATTGAGCAGTTCTGAAACACTCTTTCTGTAGAAACTGCAAGTGGACATTCGGAGCGCTAAGGGGCCTCTTGTGGAAAAAGGAATATCTTCAAATAAAAACTACACAGAAGCATTCTGTGAAACTTCTTCCTGTTCTGTGCATTCACCAAACGGAGTTGAAACATACTTTTGCTTGAGCAGTTCTGAAACAGTCTTTCTGTAGAAACTGCAAGTGGAAATGCGGTGCGCAATGGGGACTATAGGTGAAAAAGGAATATCTTCCAATAAAAACTACACAGAAGCATTCTGTGAAACTTCTGTGTGTTCTGTGCATTCAACTAACAGAGTTGAAACTTACTTTTGATTGAGCAGTTCTGAACCACTCTTTCTGTAGGAACTGCAAGTGGACATTTGGAGCGCCAACGGGCCTATAGTGGTAAAAGCAATATCTACAAATGAAAACTACACAGAAGTATTCTGTGAAACTACTTTCTGTTCTGTGCATTCAACTGACAGAGTTCAATGTTACTTTTGATAAAGCAGTTCTAAAACACTCTTTCTGTGGAAACTGCAGTTGGACATTCGGAGCGCTAAGGGGCCTTACAGTCGAAAAAGAAATATCATCAAATAAAAACTACACAGAAGCATTCTGTGAAACAACTTTCGTTCTGTGCATTCAACTAACAGAGTTGAACCTTACTTTTGATTAAGCAGTTGTGAATGACCCTTTCTGTAGAAACTGCAAGTGGACACACAGAGTGCTAAGGTACCTATAGTGGAAAAAGGAATATCGTCAAATAAAAACTACACAGAAGCATTCTGTGAAACTTCTTTTTCTTCCGTGCATTCAACTAACAGAGTTGAACCTTAATTTTTATTGAGCAGTTCTGAAACACTCTTTCTGTAGCAACTGCAAGTGGATATTCCGGGTGCTAAGGGGTCTACAATGAAAAAGGAATATCTTCAAATAAAAACTACACAGAAGCATTCTGTGAAACTCCTTTCTGTTCTGTGAATTCAACTAACAGATTTGAACATTACTTTTGATAGAGCAATTCTGAAACATTCTTGCTGTAGAAACTGCAACGGGATATTCGGAGCGGTAAGGGGCCTATAGTGGAAAAAGGAATATCGTCAACTAAAAACTACACAGAAGCACTCTGTGAAACTTCTTTCTGTTCTGTGAATTCAACTAACAGAGTTGAACCGCACTTTTGATTGAGCAGTTCTGAAACACACTTTCTGTAGCAACTACAACTGGACACGCCGAACGAATGGGGCAAATAGTGGAAAAAGGAATATCTTCAAATAAAAATAACACAGAAGCATTCTGTGAAACTTGTTTCTGTTCCGTGCATTCAGATAACCGAGTTGAACTTTACATTTGTTTGAGAAGTTCTGAATCCCTCTTTCTGTGGAAACTGCAAGTGGACATTCTGAGGGCTAAGGGGCCTATAGTGGAAAGAGAAATGTCTTCAAATAAAAACTACACAGAATCATTCTGTGAAACTTCTTTCTCTTCTGTGCATTCAAAGCACTGGGTTGAAACTTACTTTTTATTGAGCAGTTTTGAAACACTCTTTCTGTAGAAACTGCAAGTGGACATTCTGGGCGCTAAGGGACCTAGAGTGGAAAAAGGAATATCTTCGAATTAAAACTACAGAGAAGCATTCTGCGAAACTTCTTTCTGATCTGTGCTTTCACCTAGCAGAGGTGAACCTTACTTTTGATTGAGGAGTTTTGGAACACTCTTTCTGTAGAAACAGCAAGGGGACAATCGGAGTGCTAAGGGGCCTATGGTGGAAAAAGGTATAACTTGAAATAAAAACTACACAGAATAATTCTGCCAAACTTCTTTCTGTTCTGTGCATTCAACTGTCAGAGTTGAACCTTACTTTTGATTGAGAAGCTCTGAAACTCTCTATCTGTAGAAACTGCAAGCTGATATTCCGAGTGCAAAGTGGTCATAGGTGGTGGAAAAAGGAATATATTCAAATAAGAACTAAACAGAAGCACTCTACGAAACTTTTCCTGGATCTGTGCATTCCACTAAAACAGTTGAAGCACGATACTTTTGATTGACGAAGTTTTGAAACACTCTTCCTCCTCCTCCTCCTCCTCTCCGTAGAAACTGCAAGGGGACATTCTCGGAGCGCTAAGTGGCCTATAGTGGAAAAAGGAATATCTTCAAATAAAAACTACACAGAATCATTCTGCCAAACTTCTTTCTCTTCTGTGCATTGAACTAAAAGAATTGAACATTACGGTTGATTGAGAAGTTCTGAAACACTTTTTGTAGAATCTGGAATCGGACATTCGGAGCACTACAGGGCCTATAGTGGTAAAAGGAATATCTTCAATTAACAACTACAGAGAAGCATTCTGCGAAACTTCTTTCTGATCTGTGCATTCAACTAGCAGAGTTGAACCTTACTTTTGATTGAGGAGTTTTGAAACACTCTTTCTGTAAAATGTGCAAGTGGAGATTCGGAGCACTATGGGGCCTATACTGTGAAAAGGAATATCTTAAATTTAAAACTACACAGAAGCATTCTGTGAAACTTCTTTCTGATCTGTGCATTCACCTAGCA
>NW_026659598.1:0-3449 GCF_009828535.3 Hylobates moloch | reverse complement strand
TTTCTGAAACATGAGTATCATGACCTTTCTTTGTAACCAACAGTAAATTGTTAAATACTAATGATTTTCTTCTGCTTTACTTCGTTTAAATAAAACTGAGAATCAAAAGCAAACCAATGAAACCTTTTTTCAACTCCAAGTTCATATTTGTTTTGTTTTGTTTTGTTTTGTTTTGTTTTTTTGAGACGGAGTCTCCCTCTGTCGCCCAGGCTGGAGTGCAGTGCCACCATCTCAGCTCACTGCAAGCTCCGCCTCCCGGGTTCACGCCATTCTCCTGCCTCAGCCTCCCAAGTAGCTGGGACTACAGGCACCCGCCACCATGCCTGGCTTATTTTTTGTATTTTTAGTAGAGACGGGGTTTCACTGTGTTAGCCAGGATGGTCTCGATCTCCTGACCTCGTGATCCACCCGCCTTGGCCTCCCAAAGTGCTGGGATTACAGGCATGAGCCACTGTGCCCAGCCTCAAGTTCATATTTGATTTTCATAGAAGCATAAAATAAAGTTGGCAGTATATTGGTACTTTTAAGCAGCAATATGGTTGGCACAAAATATTTAATGTGTTGATAAAAATGGCAGCACCTGAAGCAGTTATATTGTTTTTGGTACCATATATTTTATAGACATCTAGACCAATGGAATTTGCATGGGATAAAAAGAGATTTCATTGAGTGAGATTATCAACTAAGGTAGGAATCTAGGAAAATTTTGGCAAAGTAAAAAGTTAGCAAACCTATGCTTGTCTGCAAATGATTATTTTGAAATTTTACCGGGTCCATGAACTTCAAGATCTTTAAACAGTAGACCTCTGTGCACAGAAATACACACCCCTGCCACCCCCAACATCCCTCCCCCACACCCACACACCCCGCTGTACTTTTGCTGCAGCCCAAACCCCACCACTCTTTCTGATTTCCCTTGACGTGTTTTGATTCTGAATATTAATTACCCCTTACTTTAAAAATTCTTTTTTTCCTTTTAACTTTAGAAGACCGGGTTTTCACAAGACACTTTCCCTGTCTTTGAGGTTGCTCTGGCTACAGCGGGGCTGGTCTATCTGCGGCCTCACCGCCAGTCTCTGCTTCCATCTTCATTTTGCATGAGCCTCCACCTGGCTGTGCTTCTCACACTTTGTATTTAGCCTAGGATATTCTGAGTGCTCTCACTGCGCTCTCTTTTAGGGACATATTTTCTGTGCACCCGTGCACATCCTGTCTTATCATCAGGCAGCAATTGGTCTTAACTCTGCTTTGTACTTCAACATTTAGCAAATAAGTCATAGGGAAAATGATAACTAAAAAACAGAGCACCTTACTAATTATTAAGAACAGGTTTATCTATTTTTGACCTGAGTTCCCACTCCCGGTGAGTTTATTTAATTTTTCATTCACAGCAGGCCCCTGGATAGCACTGGGAAAGTTAGCAGTAGAAAAATATTTTTAAATTGTTGTTTTGCATTTTTTTTCTCCACTGCCTCTTTCTTATGCTGGATGCTAAAATATCAAACAAGAGCTCTTTTCGTTGTTATTTTTTTCAATGCACTATTATTTTCTACGAATGTGGGGATAACAGCAGTTGTACAAAGGCTCATAGGCTTTACTTGGTTCACTTCACATGGTTACTTAGTAATCTGGGGTGATAGAAAGTCATTGAAGATGGTAAGGGAATTCATGCTAGGACTTGGAATGGATATCAGATTAAAATGAAGGGTAGCCTCATACAAGTTCTACAATGAATACGTTGTTTATAACTGTTCCCATGCAACCTCAGCTTTTATTTATGGACTTTTAGAATGAGATAGATTGCATTATAGCAAAAGACAGAGTATCACTTGAGTACAGCTAAGAAATCATGAATTACATGAAATTTGTAGATGTATATTCTCAAAGATTATTATTCATTTTATAACCACTAAAACCACTAATAAACTAAATATGTATTTATATTCCACATCAGTATTTGCATTTCAAAGCTCTTATTGCTACCAGTTATTGAATATTTATTAAAGGCAAGGTACTTCATATGTACATTAAGCATTTTATCTATCTCTTTTACACCTTACATCAACACTTTATTCCCTGACTCAACAAACATTTTACTGAGTACCCATTATATACCAGGGGCTGTGTTAGGTAGTGAACTATGAAGAAACAATGATAGCTAATGTTTATTGAGTTATTTGCTGGGCCTACTTCCCAATACCCTACCTAGATCAACTCCATGAGAAGAGTACCATGAGGTGAGGAAATAGGCTGTGATATGTCCAAAGTTAGCCAGCTAGTAAGGGGCAGAGTTGAGACTGGGCAAAAGGCCCATGCTCTTAATCACTGCACCATAGTACTTCATAAATCCTCCACTGAGATAAGTTAATAACTTGCCTACAATCCCACAACTGTTATATGGCTGGGATGGGACATAAAATCTCTTCTCTCCTTCCACAAGCACCCTGTTTAACCACTTTGTTATTTTTCTATGCCAGAGGAAAAGATCCAATTGCAGTTTCATTTAATAACAAAAGTAAAAAATTATAGGTGTTTTTAGCAGCAACAATTGGGATATGGTATTGCAACTCATTTAATATCAGATGGCTTGACTATCATGTAGGAAGGAGGACTAGTTGGAACTAGCAGACATTCATTGTATCATACTTACTCAATTTTTGTTTTTAACTCCCTTTTGAAACTCCAAAAAAACACAAATAATGCATTGCTGATGAAAGAAAACAAAACAGAAAAGTGAGCAGTAGCTATCAGAGGCAAACTAACAGATTTTTGCTGGTCATGCCACTGGGGATAGATGGGTCAGTGAGCAGCATGTGTTCTGGAACCTCAGAGAGAATGATTCCTTTCATCAGCATCTTGGCAGTGAATTGTAGTGGATCCAAGAGGTGTTGACAACCAACTCTGTGCGCACAAGGAACCAGAGAGCTATCAGGAAGTCTACAGCATTCAACAAGATATGCAGCCCTGCAATTCCTGGTTCTGTGCCCTTTTTTCTCTTGCCATTAAATGAATCATGTTTCACCTGCTATTGTAAAAGAAAAATATGATGCAATATTTATGTCAGTTATTGTTCTGAGATCTGTAAGACAGAAATATTTTTAATGAAATCTTTGTTTTCATCTTCATTTTAAGATTGAAATAACAGTCATTGATATATTCCTATATGTAAATACATATTCAAATGACTCTTATATAAGCACTGTGAAGGCAAGAGTTTTTGTCTATTTTTTTCTCTGATACAGCCCCAGCACATAGACTAGAGCCTGGCATGGAATAAGTACTCAATGAATATTTGTGATTGAATTGGATCTTATTTAGTTCAGTTTCATTTCTAGTTTGAAAAACAAAAGGAATTGTTCAAAAATATAATTTTTACCTAAATGCAAAATCTTCCAAATAACTTATTTTCAAGATTTAAAAAATCTAAGTCACAAGACTTCATTTTTCCC
>NW_026659597.1:0-3449 GCF_009828535.3 Hylobates moloch | reverse complement strand
TTTTTTCTTTTATCATTCTGAAACTGGGTTTATCTAATACATTGATACATTCATACAATTTGGAAGAGTCAGTTGAAGTCACAAGGACCGAATATTTGCCCTCTTTCAGTGAATGCCGGAAAATCTGTTATTCCATTGGTTAAATCATATTGTTGCTCTCCTGTTAATGTCATAGAAGTATCAGGAGGATGCCAAATGCTAAATATGGAGACGGTCTAGTAACTAGAAATCCCCACCCCACATTATTAGGATGTAGGGAGCACACATACATATCACCCTACATCCTAATAATGTGATGTGTTCTGGAACACAGACATTAGAACTTCATGAAGTTTGAACTGTTGAGTCTTTCCCAAGCACCATCAAGTTATGATTTAGGCAATATATGACTGAAATGCATTCATTCATTACGCATAGGCACAATCACATAAATATTGCACAAAATATGTCCCTAACTGAAACCGAGAGGTACAAAAACATATTTCACTCTATGTAAAGAAGTTTGTGAGAAAATATAACTGTGTGATTGTATAGACACGTTTCCTGATAATACATTGACATTCACAAACTGGATTGCACTGAAGTTTCTAAACATTTTAAGTTTCATAAACTTCTCCTTGATTTTCAAAGATGGTATAATACTGTCTACTAAAACTCCTTTTTGTTTCAACAAGTACTCTCACATGTATTAGTTTATAATAATGTTTCTTATTATTTTTAAAATTGTTTTCCATTCAAGGAAAAGAAGTAGATTCCTATGTCAGAGTAACCAAGGTGATTGAAGAATAGGTATTAGCCAGAGAGGTCTAGATGGTAAAATCAATCTTCAAGCCTCAAAGAAGCTCCGTGAACAGAGAGGAATGCCAGGTGTCACAAAGCTTTCCTTCGCTCTAATTCATTCTTGACTAGAGCCTGTATGCCTGTTCCAGGGACATTTGAACTCATAAAGGATTTCTTATGAGCTTCACTAAATACATTAAGAAGAATGCCAACCAGTGCACTTTTTCGTACTGGGACATGTAGTCATGTGATTAAAACAGGTAACATGAACTCTGACTTTGAAACGTATTATAGATACAAATGCTCTAAGCTAGGAAAGGTTTTCCACATCCACAGTCAATGATGGGAACCTTTCATTCCTCAGAAATACTCCCTTTTTAGGTCTTCGAAAAAGAGTACAACTGCTGCAGCTCATGATGCAATATCTTCATGAGCCCAGAGCACATACAAATCCTAAGGGAACCACCAGAATACAGCGTTAATTCTTGGCACCGGAACAGATGAAACACACTCTATCCTGCACATACCTGCCAGAGCAGGCCACTTTCCTCTTCTGTGAGATTTAAAAAGCTCCCCCAAAAGGTTATGACTCCCATCACCAATACACAGAAAATGGAGGAAAGGCTGTTTCCAGTTCTCAGCCTTTAAACAACTCTAAATGTCAGTATTCATAGTGGCATATTACAAAGCAATAAACAGTGCACACTTGGGGGCAAACCACATATTGAGCTAATGAAGACCTCACTGTGATTAAGATTAGATCAAACACTGGCAGAACATAGGCAAATTTTATCTGAATTCTGTAATGAATATACATGCCACAATAACATTAAAAAAGCATGGCAGCCTATTCCAAACCAACGAGAACAGTTTTGTGCAAAGTGTGGGTCTTTGCGTGTTTGAACTCCCACCACATAAGGGCAAACTCGATATGCATGCTAATGACCTACAATTATGAAATTAAAAAAGAAAAATACTAAAGGATGCCAGAGTGAACATCAGTGAAAGCCACAGAGACCCACTCTCTTTTAACTTTTTACAAATAAACTTAAACTATAAATTAGAAACACAAATAATCATGAGTGGCTCTAACATTCAAATGAACTAAATGAATTGTGTAGGAGATTAGCCCCAAAGCTTGGTTTCTTATTTAAAAATTTCTTGGCGAGCTCTTTGATGATGATGATGTTTATCTCCTTCTTCTCAGCAGCCAAGCCCAGCAAAAGAATGGAAGACAGCCATTGCTGCCCAAGCCTGGGTGCTCCTGGTGGTCCCGCACGATCGGCTGTGCAGTAGGGTTGTCATGGGGAGGACCCTCCCTGGCCTCTCCTTGTGCAGAGGAGCTGAGGCTCACCTCACAAAGATCTTTGGAGAGAGGGAGGCAGGGATCTGAGCACAGTGGGAGCCCCCCACTTCCTGCCTGCCCACCCCCCCCAAGGGCTCTACTCACCACCATGCTTGTCTGCAGCCCCAAGCTCCTGGGGGGCTGGGGCTCCTGGACCAGGCTCATCAGCAGGGTTCTGGGCAACAGCCAGGAATTTTCTGTGCCCATTGTTGTCGCCACAGGCCCTGATACCATCTGCTGCAGCTCCAGCAGCTTCACCTGGAGGGAGGGGTGCTCAGCTGTCATGCCACTGCCTGCGCCCACCCTCACACCCACCCCCACCCACACCCCCACAGAGTCGTTGCACACCCTACCTTCATCTCCTCCCTGTCCTGGGCCAGCCTCATGATCTCCTCCTCCCAGTGCCACATCTTTGGCATGGCCCCCTGGCTCTGTTAAAAGGTGATGGATTTTCCTGCGGGAGGACAGGGCTCAGACACGGGCCTCTTTGACGGCCCTGCAGCTCCCCGTGCCGTGCCCTGGCCTCCCACTCACTGATGGCATCTCTCTCGCCAGTACTGGATGAATCGCATTTCTTGTTTCTTCACCAGCTCACTCAGGTCTGCCTTCTCCTCCGGGTGGTCCATAAAGCTGCCCTGGAGCCAAAATATTGTGGTCACATCTCAGCAGTGACCTGCCATCAGGTGGCATTTTCAAGTCATGGAGAAGGCGGAGGTGAGTCCTGGCGTGGGCCAGCTTTTCCATGACATCCTGCAGGGCCCAGTGGGTCTCCCCACTCACAGACTCGCCCCGAGTCTCTGGGGCTGGGACCACTGCCTCTGGCTCCTTCTGGGCCGAGGCCACCGGGTGAGCCAGGCGCTGGCAGCACACCCTCTGCTCTTTCACCTGATCTCGTAACCGTGCCTGCTTCTCCTGGGCACTGGCTCCAGCGGACTTGAAAAATGCCACCTGAGGGCAAGACGTGAGCATTCTTGTAGGGGCATACAAAGAAGAAATGGGGCAGAGAGGTGGAGTGCAGCCCCTTCCCTTGGGGCCTCAGAGAGTCCACCTGTTGGTCACAGGTGAAATGGTGTCTGACCACTGGCTCTCGGAAGGGGTGAGGGTCCAGAGAAATCAGAATGCAGGGAAGTTAAGAGCATAAATGGGGTCTTGGAGGGACCACAGAGGAAGGTGGCAAAATGGGTGCAGGGGGAGTCAGGCTCACCGTGGCCTCCCAGCTCTCCAGGTCCTCTGGGACGCTCGGCATGGGCCGAGGTGCCTCCTCCCCCTCACTGCCCAGATGTTGTCCTCCATCTCCTGTGGGGGGTGGCCAGAGGGGTCCTCA
>NW_026659596.1:0-3449 GCF_009828535.3 Hylobates moloch | reverse complement strand
GTAGAATTCGGCTGTGAATCCATCAGGTCCTGGACACTTTTTGGTTGCTAAGCTATTGATTATTGCCACAATTTCAGAACCTGTTATTGGTCTATTCAGAGATTCGACTTCTTCCTGATTTAGTCTTGGGAGGGTGTATTTGTCAAGGAATTTATCCATTTCTTCTAGATTTTCTAGTTTATTTGCATAGAGGTGTTTGTAGTATTCTCTGATGGTAGATTGTATTTCTGTGGGATCGGTGGTGATATCCCCTTTTTCGTTTTTTATTGCATCTATTTGATTCTTCTCTCTTTTCTTCTTTATTAGTCTTGCTAGCGGTCTATCAATTTTGTTGATCTTCTCAAAAAACCAGCTCCTGGATTCATTAATTTTTTGAAGGGTTTTTTGTGTCTCTATTTCCTTCAGTTCTGCTCTGATTTTAGTTATTTCTAGCCTTCTGCTAGCTTTTGAATGTGTTTGCTCTTGCTTTTCTAGTTCTTTCAATTGTGATGTTAGGGTGTCAATTTTGGATCTTTCCTGCTTTCTCTTGTGGGCATTTAGTGCTATAAATTTCCCTCTACACACTGCTTTGAATGTGTCCCAGAGATTCTGGTATGTTGTGTCTTTGTTCTCGTTGGTTTCAAAGAACATCTTTATTTCTGCCTTCATTTCATTATGTACCCAATAGTCATTCAGGAGCAGGTTGTTCAGTTTCCATGTAGTTGAGCAGTTTTGAGTGCGTTTCTTAATCCTGAGTTCTAGTTTGATTGCACTGTGGTCTGAGAGACAGTTTGTTATAATTTCTGTTCTTTTACATTTGCTGAGGAGAGCTTTACTTCCAACTATGTGGTCAATTTTGGAATAGGTGTGGTGTGGTGCTGAAAAAAATGTATATTCTGTTGATTCAGGGTGGAGAGTTCTGTAGATGTCTATTAGGTCCACTTTGTGCAGAGCTGAGTTCAATTCCTGGATATCCTTGTTAACTTTCTGTCTAGATGATCTGTCTAATGTTGACAGTGGGGTGTTAAAATCTCCCATTATTACTGTGTGGGAGTTTAAGTCCCCCTGTAGGTCACTCAGGACTTGCTTTATGAATCTGGGTGCTCCTGTGTTGGGTGCATATATATTTAGGATAGTTAGCTCTTCTTGTTGAATTGATCCCTTTACCATTATGTAATGGCCTTCTTTGTCTCTTATGATCTTTGTTGGTTTAAAGTCTATTTTGTCAGAGACTAGGATTGCAACCCCTGCCTTTTTTTGTTTTCCATTTGCTTGATAGATCTTCCTCCATCCCTTTACCCTGGGTCTATGTGTGTCTCTGCACGTGAGATGGGTTTCCTGAATACAGCACACTGATGGGTCCTGACTCCTTATCCAGTTTGCCAGTCTGTGTCTTTTGATTGGAGCATTTAGCCCATTTACATTCAATGTTAATATTGTTATGTGTGAATCTGATCCTGTCATTATGATGTTAGTTGGTTATTTTGCTCATTAGTTGATGCAGTTTCTTCCTAGCCTCGATGGTCTTTAGAATTTGGCATGTTTTTGCAGTGGCTGGTACCGGTTGTTCCTTTCCATGTTTAGTGCTTCCTTCAGGAGCTCTTTTAGGGCAGGCCTGGTGGTGACAAAATCACTCAGCGTTTGCTTGTCTGTAAAGTATTTTATTTCTCCTTCACTTCTGAAGCTTAGTTTGGCTGGATAGGAAATTCTGGGTTGAAAATTCTTTTCTTTAAGAATGTTGAATATCGGCCCCCACTCTCTTCTGGCTTGTAGAGTTTCTGCCGAGAGATCAGCTGTTAGCCTGATGGGCTTCCCTTTGTGGGTAACCCGACCTTTCTCTCTGGCTGCCCTTAACATTTTGTCCTTCATTTCAACTTTGGTGAATCTGACAATTATGTGTCTTGGAGTTGCTCTTCTCGAGGAGTATCTTTGTGGCGTTCTCTGTATTTCCTGAATCTGAATGTTGGCCTGCCTTGCTAGATTGGGGAAGTTCTCCTGGATAATATCTTGCAGAGTGTTTTCCAACTTGGTTCCATTCTCCCCGTCATTTTCAGGTACACCAATCAGACGTAGGTTTGGTCGTTTCACGTAGTCCCAAATTTCTTGGAGGCTTTGTTCATTTCTTTTTATTCTTTTTTCTCTAGACTTCCCTTCTCGCTTCATTTCATTCATTTCATCTTCCATCAGTGATACCCTTTCTTCCAGTTGATCGCATCTGCTACTGAGGCTTCTGCCATCTTCACGTAGTTCTCAAAACTTGGCTTTCAGCTCCATCATCTCCTTTAAGCCCTTCTCTCCATTGGTTATTCTAGTTATCCATTCTTCTAATTTTTTTTCAAAGTCTTTAACTTCTTTGCTATTGTTTTGAATTTCCTCCCATAGCTCAGAGTAGTTTGATCGTCTGAAGCCTTCTTCTCTCAACTCGTCAACGTCATCCTCCATCCAGCTTTGTTCCATTGCTGGTGAGGAACTGCGTTCCTTTGGAGGAGGAGAGGTGCTCTGCTTTTTAGAGTTTCCAGTTTTTCTGCTCTGTTTTTTCCCCATCTTTGCGGTTTTATCTACTTTTGGGCTTTGATGATGGTGATGTACAGATGGGTTTTTGGTGTGGATGTCCTTTCTGTTTGTTAGTTTTCCTTCTACCAGACAGGACCCTCAGCTGCAGGTCTGTTGGAGTTTACTAGAGGTCCACTCCAGACCCTGTTTGGCTGGGTGTCAGCAGCGGTGGCTGCAGAACAGCGGATTTTCGTGAGACCACCAATTCAGCTGTCTGATAGTTCCTCTGAAAGTTTTGTCTCAGAGGAGTACCCGGCCCAGTGAGGTGTCAGTCTTTCCCTACTTGGGGGGTGCCTCCCAGTTAGGCTGCTCAGGGGTGAGGGACCCACTTTAGGAGGCAGTCTGTCGGTTCTCAGATCTCCAGCTGTGTGCTGGGAGAACCACTACTCTCTTCAAAGCTGTCAGTCAGACAGGGACATTTAAGTCTCTGGAGATTCCTGCTGACTTTTTGTTTGTCTGTGCCCTGCCCCCAGAGGTAGAGCCTACAAAGGCAGACAGGCCTCCTTGAGCTGTGGTGGGCTCCACCCAGTTCGAGCTTCCTGGCTGCTTTGTTTACCTAAGCAAGCCTGGGCAATGGCAGGCGCCCCTCCCCCAGCCTCGCTGCCGCCTTGCAGCTTGATCTCAGACTGCTGTGCTAGCAATCAGCGAGACTCCGTGGGCATAGGACCCTCCGAGCCAGGTGCGGGATACAATCTCCTAGTGTGCGGTTTTCCAGGCCCGTTGGGAAAGCGCAGTATGAGGGTGGGACTGACCCGATTTTCCAGGTGCCGTCTGTTACCCCTTTCTTTGACTAGGAAAGGGAACTCCCCGACCCCTTGCGCTTCCCGAGTGAGGCAGTGCCTCGCCCTGCCTCGGCTCACGCACAGTGCACTTCACCGACTGTCCTGCACCCACTGTTTGGCACTCCCTAGTGAGAT
>NW_026659595.1:0-3450 GCF_009828535.3 Hylobates moloch | reverse complement strand
TTTTTTTTTTTTTTGAGATGGAGTCACGCTCTGTCACCCAGGCTGGAATACAGTGGCACAATCTTGGCTCACTGCAACCTCTGCCTCCTGGGTTCAAGCGATTCTCCTGCCTCAGCCTCCTGAGTTGCTGGGGTTACAGGCACCCACCACCGTGCCCAGCTAATTTTTTGTATACTTAGTAGATATGGGGTTTCGCCATGTTGGCCAGGCTGGTTTCTAATTCCTGACCTTAGGTGATCCGCCCGCCTTGGCCTCCTAAAGTGCTGGGATTACAGGCACAAGCCACTGTGCCCGGCCTGGATTTAACTCGTTCTTTACTTTTTTTTTTTTTTATTATTAGTTTCTGGATACTGTAAAATAATGTAATGATTTTTTTTTTTTTTGTGTTGCCCAGGCTGGAGTGCAGTGGCGCGATCTCGGCTCACTGCAAGGTCCTCCTCCCGGGTTCACGCCATTCTCCTGCCTCAGCTTCCCGAGTAGCTGGGACTACAGGCATCCGCCACTGCGCCCGGCTAATTTTTTGTATTTTTAGTACAGCCGGGGTTTCACCGTGGTCTTGATCTCCTGATCTCGTGATCCGCCCGCCTCCGCCTCCCAAAGTGCTGGGATTACAGGCGTGAGCCACCTTGTTGCCCAGGCTGGAGTGCAATGGCACGATCTCGGCTCGCTGCAACCTCTGCCTCCCAGGTTCAAGCGATTCTCCTGCCTCAGCCTCCTTAGTAGCTGGGATTTCAGGCATGTGCCACCATGCCAGGCTAATTTTGTATTTTTAGTAGAGACGGGGTTTCTCCATGTTGGTCAGGCTGGTCTTGAACTCCCGACCTCAGGTGATCCGCCCGCCACGGCCTCCCAAAGTGCTGGGATTACAGGCATGAGCCACCACGTCTGGCCTTTTTTTTTTTTTTTTTTTTTGAGACGGAGTCTCGCCCTGTTGCCCAGGCTGGAGTGCAGTGGCGCAACCTCGGCTCACTGCAAGCTCCGCCTCCTGGGTCCACGCCATTCTCCTGCCTCAGCCTCCCGAGTAGCTGGGACTACAGGCTCCTGCCACCACGCCCGGCTAATTTTTTGTATTTTTAGTAGAGACGGGGTTTCACTGTGTTAGCCAGGATGGTCTCGATCTCCTGACCTCGTGATCCGCCCGTCTTGGCCTCCCAAAGTGCTGGGATTACAGGCATGAGCCACCGCGCCCGGCCCCGTGTTCATTTTTAAAACTTAGGATGGTGGCTCTTTTACATTGATTGGTAGGAACTCTTTATATTATGAGGAAGTTAGCTAGTTGTCTGTGAAATAAATTACTAATGATTCAACTTTCTAGGAAGTACCTATTCTGCTAATAGTGTAAATATACACTTATCCAGGGTCAGAAATACTCAAGTTTACCCACTTAAAAGATCTAGAAAATATATGAACTTGGGCTTACTTGCCAGTTAAAATTGTTTATCTCAGAATTGTACCATCACCTTAATTAAAGTAGATATGCTAAGATTATCCTGATAACTAATTAACATAGCCTTTCCCCTTAGCATTCTTCACCTGAATGTAGTAGTGGACTCTTCAAGTCTAGCAGAGGCCTGTTTTTAACCTTACGCCCATAATTTTTCTTTTTTTTTTCTGAGACAGGATCTCGCTCTGTTGCCCAGGCTGGAGTGCACCGGCATGATCACAGTTAACTGCAGCCTTGATCTCCTAGGCTCAAGCATTTCTCCTTCCTCAGCCTCCCAAGTAGCTGGAACTACAGGCATGTGCCACCACACCCAGCTAACTTTCTAAAAAAATTGTTTTTGTAGACATGGGGTCTTGCTGTGTTGCTCAGGCTGGTCTTGAACTCCTGGGCTCAAGTGAAACTCTCACCTCAGCATCCCAAAGTTCTGGGATTATAGCAGTGAGGCACTGTGCCTGGCCTTTTTGGTTTTCTTTCTTTCTTTTTTTTTTTTTTTTTTTTGAGACGGAGTCTTGCTCTGTTGCCAGGCTGGAGTGCAGTGGTGTAATCTCGGCTCACTGCAACCTCCGCCTCCCAGGTTCAAGTGATTCTCCTTCCTCGGCCTCCTGAGTAGCTGGGACTACAGGCACGTGCCACCATACCCAGCTAATTTTTGTATTTTTAGTAGAGACGGGGTTTCACCATGTTGGCCAGAATGGTGTTGATCTCTTGACCTCGTGATCTGCCCGCCTTGGCCTCCCAAAGTGCTGGGATTACAGGCATGAGCCACTGCGCCCAGCCTGGTTTTCTTTTTCTAATAAAGAGATGGGGTTTCACTATGTTGCTCAAGCTGTGCTGGGCTCAAGCAATCCTCCTGCCTTAGCCTCCTAAGTAGCTGGAACTACAAGCACTATGCCCGGCTATGCCCATAATTTTTTATTTGCCTCCGTGTTTCTTATTACCCTCTTGCCTATTGCCTGACTTCTTTTTTTTTTTTTTTTTTTTTTTTTTTGACAGAGTCTCATTCTCGCCCAGGCTGGTGTGGCACCATCTCAGCTCACTGCAACCTCTGCCTCTCAGGTTCAAGCGATTCCCCTGCCTCAGCCTCCCGAGTAGCCGGGATTACAGGCGTGTACCACCACGCCCAGCTAATTTTTGTATTTTTAGTAGAGACAGGGTTTCATCATGTTGGCCTGGCTGGTCTCAAACTCCTGATCTCAAGTGATCTGTCTGCCTTGGCCTCCCAAAGTGCTGGGATTACAGGTGTGAGCCACCCCACCCAACCTCAGATATACCTTTTAAACTGCTTTTTCACAGTTCATTTATAGAAACATTTATCATAAATGTCATAAAAGCTGGGCACAGTGGCTTACGCCTACAATCCCAGGACTTTGAGAGGCTGAGGCAGGTGAATTGCTTGAGCCCAGGAGCTGGAGACCAGCCTAGGCAACATGGTAAAACCCCATTTCTACAGAAAATACAAAAATTAGCTGGGCATGGTGGTGCTGCCTGTATTCCCAGCAAATAGGGAGGCTGAGGCGGGGGTTACATTGCTTGAGTCCAGGAGGTGGAGGTTGCAGTGAGCTGAGATCACACCACTGCACACCAGCCTAGGTGACAGAGCGAGAGTCTGTCTAAATAGATAAAAATGAGTTGTCTTTCATTTTATCTATACCTACCAGAAAAAAAAAGATAAAATCTTTCTACATACTTAACTCCACACTTTTGGGTGGGCTTGAGGACCAACATGTAACAGTAGACCCTAGAGCTGAGACTACCTTAATATACCTTTGTCAGCATCTCACTGTGAAAATGCATATTTTCTTTATTTTATGACACGTAAATTTGTGCTGTCTAGCATCTTCTCTTTCTGAAGAATTGAAACATTTTGCAGACGGACTGGAAACTGATGGAACTCTACAAAAATGTTTTGAAGATTCAAATGGGTAAGAGCAGTTCCCCTTCTGTCCTAAATTATGATTGAATTAGGACTTTTGGCCGGGCGTTGGTGGCTGACGCCTGTAATCCCA
>NW_026659594.1:832-3450 GCF_009828535.3 Hylobates moloch | reverse complement strand
GTATTTTATTCTCTTTGAAGCAATTGTGAATGGGAGTTCACTCATGATTTGGCTCTCTGTTTGTCTGTTATTGGTGTACAAGAATGCTTGTGATTTTTGTACATTAATTTTGTATCCTGAGACTTTGCTGAAGTTGCTAATCAGCTTAAGGAGATTTCGGGCTGAGACAATGGGGTTTTCTAGATATACAATCATGTCATCTGCAAACAGGGACAATTTTAATTCCTCTTTTCCTAATTGAATACCCTTTATTTCCTTCTCCTGCCTGATTGCTCTGGCCAGAACTTCCAGCACTATGTTGAAAAGGAGCGGTGAGAGAGGGCATCCCTGTCTTGTGCCAGTTTTCAGAGGGAATGCTTCCAGTTTTTGCCCATTCAGTATGATATTCGCTGTGGGTTTGTCATAGATAGCTCTTATTATTTTGAGATACGTCCCATCAATACCTAATTTATTGAGAGTTTTTATCATGAAGGGTTGTTGAATTTTGTCAAAGGCCTTTTCTGCATCTATTGAGATAATCATGTGGTTTTTGTCTTTGGTTCTGTTTATATGCTGGATTACATTTATTGATTTGCGTGTGTTGAACCAGCCTTGCATCCCAGGGATGAAGCCCACTTGATCATGGTGGATAAGCTTTTTGATGTGCTGCTGGATTCCGTTTGCCAGTATTTTATTGAGGATTTTTGCATCAATGTTCATCAAGGATATTGGTCTGAAATTCTCTTTTTTGGTTATGTCTCTGCCAGGTTTTGGTATCAGGACGATGCTGGCTTCATAAAATGAGTTAGGGAGGATTCCCTCTTTTTCTATCGATTGGAATAGTTTCAGAAGGAATGGTACCAGTTCCTCCTTGTACCTCTGGTAGAATTCAGCTGTGAATCCATCAGGTCCTGGACTCTTTTTGGTTGGTAAGCTATTGATTATTGCCACAATTTCAGAACCTGTTATTGGTCTATTCAGAGATTCAACTTCTTCCTGGTTTAGTCTTGGGAGGGTGTATTTGTCGACGAATTTATCCATTTCTTCTAGATTTTCTAGTTTATTTGCATAGAGGTGTTTGTAGTATTCTCTGATGGTAGATTGTATTTCTGTGGGATCGGTGGTGATATCCCCTTTTTCGTTTTTTATTGCATCTATTTGA
Organism: Hylobates moloch; assembly: GCF_009828535.3. Taxonomy (NCBI): domain Eukaryota; kingdom Metazoa; phylum Chordata; class Mammalia; order Primates; family Hylobatidae; genus Hylobates; species Hylobates moloch. The sequence goes on along the minus strand of NW_026659594.1, from coordinate 2,309 downwards.
TTCTTCTCTCTTTTCTTCTTTATTAGTCTTGCTAGCAGTCCATCAATTTTGTTGATCTTTTCAAAAAACCAGCTCCTGGATTCATTAATTTTTTGAAGGGTTTTTTGTGTCTCTATTTCCTTCAGTTCTGCTCTGATTTTGGTTATTTCTTGCCTTCTGCTAACTTTTGAACGTGTTTGCTCTTGCTTTTCTAGTTCTTTTAATTGTGATGTTAGGGTGTCAATTTTGGATCTTTCCTGCTTTCTGTTGTGGGCATTTAGTGCTATAAATTTCCCTCTACACACTGCTTTGAATGTGTCCCAGAGATTCTGGTATGTTGTGTCTTTGTTCTCGTTGGTTTCAAAGAACATCTTTATTTCTGCCTTCATTTCATTATGTACCCAATAGTCATTCAGGAGCAGGTTGTTCAGTTTCCATGTAGTTGAGTGGTTTTGAGTGAGTTTCTTAATCCTGAGTTCTAGTTTGATTGCACTGTGGTCTGAGAGACAGTTTGTTATAATTTCTGTTGTTTTACATTTGCTGAGGAGAGCTTTACTTCCAACTATGTGGTCAATTTTGGAATAGGTGTGGTGTGGTGCTGAAAAAAATGTATATTCTGTTGACTTGGGGTGGAGAGTTCTGTAGATGTCTATTAGGTCCGCTTGGTGCAGAGCTGAGTTCAATTCCTGGGTATCCTTGTTAACTTTCTGTCTCGTTGATCTGTCTAATGTTGACAGTGGGGTGTTCAAGTCTCCCATTATTATTGTGTGTGAGTCTAAGTCTCTTTGTAGGTCACTAAGGACTTGCTTTATGAATCTGGGTGCTCCTGTATTGGGTGCATATATATTTAGGATAGTTAGCTCTTCTTGTTGAATTGATCCCTCTAGTATTATGTAATGGCCTTCTTTGTCTCTTTTGATTTTTGTTGATTTAAAGTCTGTTTTATCAGAGACTAGGATTGCAACCCCTGCCTTTTTTTGTTTTCCATTTGCTTGGTAGATCTTCCTCCATTGCTTTATTTTGTGTGTCTTTATTTTGTGTGTCTATGTGTTTCTCTCCACGTGCGATGGGTTTCCTGAATACAGCACACTGATGGGTCTTGACTCTTATCTAGTTTGCCAGTCTGTGTCTTTTAATTGGAGCATTTAGCCCATTTACATTTTAAGTTAATATTGTTATGTGTGAATCTGATCCTGTCATTTTGATGTTAGCTGGTTATTTTGCTTGTTAGTTGATTCAGTTTCTTCCTAGCGTTGATGGTCTTTACATTTTGGCATGTTCTTGCAGTGGCTGGTACCGGCTGTTCCTTTCCATGTTTAGTGCTTCCTTCAGGAGCTCTTTTAGGGCAGGCCTGGTGGTGACAAAATCTCTCAGCATTTGCTTGTCGGTAAAGTATTTTATTTCTCCTTCACTTATGAAGCTTAGTTTGGCTGGATATGAAATTCTGGGTTGAAAATTCTTTTCTTTAAGAATGTCTTTTTTTTTTTTTTTTTTTTTT
>NW_026659594.1:0-732 GCF_009828535.3 Hylobates moloch | reverse complement strand
TTTTTATTATACTTCAGGGTTTTAGGGTACATGTGCACAATGTGCAGGTTTGTTACATATGTATCCATGTGCCATGTTGATTTCCTGCACCCATTAACTCGTCATTTAGCATTAGATGTATCTCCTAATGCTGTCCCTCCCCCCTCTCCCCACCCCACAACAGTCCCCGGAGTGTGATGTTCCCCTTCCTGTGTCCATGAGTTCTCATTGTTCAATTCCCACCTATGAGTGAGAACATGCGGTGTTTGGTTTTTTGTCCTTGCGATAGTTTACTGAGAATGATGTTTTCCAGTTTCATCCATGTCCCTACAAAGGACACGAACTCATCATTTTTTATGGCTGCATAGTATTCCATGGTGTATATGTGCCACATTTTCTTAATCCAGTCTATCGTTGTTGGACATTTGGGTTGGTTCCAACTCTTTGCTATTGTGAATAGTGCCGCAATAAACATACGTGTGCATGTGTCTTTATAGCAGCATGATTTATAGTCCTTTGGGTATATACCCAGTAATGGGATGGCTGGGTCAAATGGTATTTCTAGTTCAAGATCCCTGAGGAATCGCCACACTGACTTCCACAATGGTTGAACTAGTTTACAGTCCCACCAACAGTGTAAAAGTGTTCCTATTTCTCCACATCCTCTCCAGCACCTGTTGTTTCCTGATTTTTTAATGATGGCCATTCTAACTGGTGTGAGATGGTATCTCACTGTGGTTTTGATTTGCATTT
>NW_026659593.1:0-3451 GCF_009828535.3 Hylobates moloch | reverse complement strand
TGTCCACAGGCCCCCGGGGTCGTGCCGATGGTGGTCGTGTTGATGTCATCGATGATGCTGAGCGCCTCCTTCAGCACGTGGTACATGCGCAGCATCTTGTTGCGCTGCTGTGCCTGCTCTGCCGACTCCTCCCTCAGTGTGTTCTGGTCCCCACGTGAGTACAAGTTGGACAGCAGCTCCAAGAAGATGAACTCCTTGGTCTGAGAGTGGGCAAAGAGGGAAGGAGGTTGGGACCTGATGCCTGTGCTGCCCTGGCCTCCTGCCAGGCCCTGCTGGGACTGTGTGCTGGACTTGGAGCCCTGAGTATGGCTTTTCAGACGCGGCTTCTACACCACTTAGACTCAAAGATCTGCCTCCCCACCGCCCTTTTCTCACTCAGATAGGGACACTGAGGTCCAAAGGAAAAGTCACCTGTCCAAGGTCACAGATCTGGGAGGGGACCCAGGACCTATCATGCCACCCGGACACCGGTCTACTCAGTTTTTTAAAAATTTTTTGGAGATCTCGCTCTGTCGCTAGGCGGGAGTACAGTGGGTGAGATCACCGCTTACTGCAGCCTCAACCTCTTAGGCTCAAAGTGATCCTCCAATGTCAGCCTGTCGAGTAGCTAAGACTATAGGCACGTGTCACCACCAAGCCCAGCTATTTTTAAAATTTTTATGTAGAGACCAGGTCTCACTATGTTGTCCAAACTGGTCTCGAACTCCTGGGCTCAAGCTATCCTCCTGCCTTGGCCTCCCAAAGTGCTGGGATTACAGGCATGGGCCACTCTCCCCAGTCCCACATTATATTTCTATGAGACAGCTCTGGTCTGGACTGTGCCTCCCTCCCTGGACCTGGTCCCATAGGGTTGGTTGGCATCTCCCCCAGGCCAACATGGCCACCTGCATCCCCAGTGCCACAGGAGCCCCCTGCTCCTATGAGGCGGTGCATGCATGTTGTTGATCATGACGTGCTTGATGGTCTCAGGCATGACACCAACCATGAGGTCCCACACGGTATTGTTGACAATGGCCATGCAGGAGTCCACCAGGTTCTGCGTGGTTTCCATTTGCCGCTCCAGCTGTGGGTCCATGGAGTGGACTTAAGATTGAGTCTAGACCTAGACCGCTGCTGGGCTTTGCAAAACCCAACTGGGGGATAGGTCCTGGGCTGCTCTCTGTGGTTCTGAAGCACCATCTCCCACCAGTGTGGCTGCTCCCCCTTAATCTGCATCTCTGGTGTCTCCTATACAGCCTCTGCCAGAAATTCGAAAGCAGAGGGGGCTTTTATTTTCTATCTTCCAAAATAAATTTCAAAGTATTATTGGCAAACTTGAATAGTGACTTCTGTTTCATAATTTTTCATCGCCTTTTGGTTTCATCTTTAGACAGTTTTTTAAGTTATAAGAACTTTTCTTCCCCTGAGAAGCTGACACACATAAACCCCCTTGTTTGCCACATTAGTGGCAGACCCTACTTTCCCCTCCCTGATTCCTGCAGGGGCTCCCCAAAAACCCAGCCTGAAATCTAAGCATGAGGAAAGAGCCCAGCCAATCACATCCCAGTGGTATCCCCACCCTTCTTCACCTCTCCCAGCCTTGCTGCACCCTCTCAGCCACCAGGGACACTCACAGGGAATCTTGTTGATCTCATTGAAGAACTTCTCCTTCAGTTTGGCAAACATGTCCTCCTGGCTCTCCCCAGCACCCCCACTCTTGGTGGAGTTGTCCACGGGTCCAATGGGCATCGTGGCGGTGGTGCTGGCAGGAGCCACAATAGGCTCCTGGTTCCTCTTGAAAATGTCCCTCATGGTGGCAGAGGGGACAGCTGGGGATGAGAGGGGAAGAGGGCAGGGTGAGCATCCCAGAGGTCATCTTCCCCTCAGAAAGCCCTGCCCAAAGGACCAGGAGAAGCTCTTTATAGATCAAAGATATTTTGCATAATATTAACAACTGTAGTAAACCAATAATAATAGACATCACCCTATTAGTACACAGTCAGCCTGGGCAGCATAGCAAGACCCTATCTTTAGAATTGTTTTTTTTAATTAGGCATGGTGGAGGCTGAAGTGACAGGATCACTTGAGTCCAGGAGTTTGAGGTTACATGAGCTATGGGTGACTAAGTAAGGTTCTGTCTCTTAAAAAAATAGTAGTACACATATGTGCCAAGCACTATGCAAAGCACTTTCCATGCATTATTCATCTAATCCAAAAAATAACCTAATGGTTTTTATTGTTTCCATTTAACAGATGGGGAAACAGGTTCAGAGAGGTTAGACAGTTTTTCCAAGGTCACTTAGCTGTAAGTTCTGAAACTGAGGCTTGAACCGATCTGCCCAACTCCGGAGCCTGTATAGCTAATCACTCCCCTATATTTCATTAAAATCTAACCTCGCCACTGTAGGAAGGAGACAAGGTTTTACACTGAGGGCTCCTCTTTCAACCTCTCTCCTTGACTTCCAAGGAGTTCTAGATATTACTCTGCCTAGAATCTCTGCCCAGCTCCATGACACTTGATCTCTCCTCATCCCTGACTCCAATTCCTCCTCCTGCCCTCCGAGACTCCTCAGCCCTCTGCAGTTTCTTCACGGGCTCCCTCGGTGCCCACTCAGGGTTTGTTTTGACCTCTCCTGTAGGAAGACAGCACCCTCATCTCCAACTCTAGCCCTTTTCTCCCGGGTCTACTCTGTAGTCCCTACTCCAGGTTCATCTCTAGCCCTGCCCCCACATGCAGCTGCACATTGGCCTTCCCGCATCAAAGATGTGATGTTTATTAATAACATAACCCAGACTTACTGTAGAAAATTTGGGGAGAGAGAGAGAAATCCCCCCATAATTCTACCCTCCAAAGTCAACTAGCATTTGGGGCATTCTATGCCGGTATTTTTTCTGAGTATGTTTTACATGTTGAGACAATACTATGTATAGTTTTTTTGAAGATTTTTTACATAAAATTTCATCATAAGCCTTTTCCTTTATTGTTTTGTATTATTAAATAGTTACATAATATCCTACTACATGGTAACACCATAATTTGTTTAGCCATTCCACTATTAGACATTTAGGCAGTTTTCAACTTTTTGCTAGTAAAACACTGAGCATAAATGTTGGTCTTCATTTAAGGCAATGTTCTTACAAGCTTCCAAACTCTGCCCCCATAATTCTGTCCTCTCCACCAAGGTCTTTCTGCTCCTCGGGACTATGCACTCATTTCTCAACTGAAAGTCCCATGAGGGCAGACCCTGTGTTGGCAACAGCACCCCTCGTGCCAAGCACACAGCGGGCACTCGGGGTATTTGTTGACTGAGCTCCTCTGAGGCAACATAGCAGCATACACCCACAGGTATTCCAGGATGCAAGAATAAACAGCACAAATCCCTGAGGCATCCGTTTTACTGAATGGCAATTTACAGTATTTTTACATTAAAACAAGCTGGAAATATAGAGTAGGATGCATACAGCACAAGAA
>NW_026659592.1:0-3451 GCF_009828535.3 Hylobates moloch | reverse complement strand
ATATATAAAACTTTATATCCTTATTCTATAACCTTTTTTCTATTGTTAAAATACTGTATTTATTGTTTAACTTTTAAAACTTTTTGTTAAAAACTAAGACACAAGCACACATATTAGTCTAGGCATACACAGGGTCAGAATCATCAATATCACTGTCTTCTACCTCCACATCTTGTCCCACTGGAAGGTCTTTGGGGGCAATAACATGCATGGAGCTGTCACCTCCTACGATAACAATACTTTCTTCTCAAATACCTTCTGAAGTACCTGACTGAGGCTGTTTTACAGTTAACTTTTTTGTGTTATGAGAAGAAGGAATACACTCCTTCTACTTATGAAGCAGTGATAACAAAATAATGGTAAGAGTGTAGTATGGTAAATACATAAACCAGTAACATAGTGACTTATTATATTACATACTGTGAATAATTGTATGTACTATACTTTTATATGACTAGCACTGCAATTGGTTTAAACCAGCATCACCACAAACATGTGAGGAATGTATGTTCTAAAGACTTGAATAGACATTTAGCAAAAGAAGGCATACAAATGGTCAACAGATACACAAAAAAAGTCCAACATCTTTAATCACCAGAGAAATGCAAATCAAAACCATAATAACACCCCACACCTGTTAGACTGGCTGTTATCAAAAAGCTAAAAGATGAATGTTAGTGAGGATGTCGAGAAAAGGGAGCCCTTATATACTGTTGGTGGTACTGCGAATTAGTACAGCCATTTTGGAAAACAGTATGGCGGTTCCTCAAAAAACTGAAAGTGTTATTACCATAAGATCTGGCAATCCCACTACTAGGTATATTCCCAAAGGAAATGAAATTAGCATTCTGAAGGGATTCTTTCAACAAGGGGTTCACCTTAGATTCAAAGATGCAAATGGGCTGAAATTTCAAGAAAGAAAAAAGATATCCCAGGCAAATAATGACCAAAAGAGAGCTGGGGTAGCTGATTATAATAATATCAGACAAATTAGGCTTTAAGTCACCCCTGTTACAAGAGACAACAATATTATTTATTGAAAAGAGTGTAAATTCATCAACATATAACAATTATAAACATATACACACCAAGTAACTGAGCCTCCAAATATATGAAGCAAATCTTGACAGAATTTAAGAAAGAAATAGACAGTTCTATAATGATTGTTGGATACTTCAATAATCAATTTTCAATAATGGATTGAACATCTACACAGGAGACCAATAAGGAAACAGAAGTCTTGAACAACATCATAAGCCTATTTCTAGACATATGTAGAATACATAACAGTAGAATACACATTCCTCCCAAGTGCATATGTAACATTCTCTAAGACACAACATATGTAAGGCCACAAAATAAGTCTGAAAAAATATCAAAAATTGAAGTCATACAAAATATAATCTCCAATCACAATGGAATTAAACTACAAATCAATAAAAAGAAGAAAGCTGGAAATTTCACAAATATGTACAAATTAAATAATGTAGCCCTTAAACAACCAATAGGTCAAAGAAGAAATTACAAAACTAATTAGAAAATACTTAAGAGAAGAATGAAAATAAAAATACAACATACTAAAAATTATGGGATGTAGTGAAGGAAATGGTAACAAGGAAAATTTATAGTAGTCGATGCTTACATGAAAAAATGAGAAAGAGCTCAAATAAATGACCTATATTTATACCTTCTGAAACTAGAAAAGGAAGAGCAAACTAAACCCAAAGCTAGCAAAAGAGAGGAAATTATGAAAGATTAGAGTGGAGATAAGCAATATAGAAAACATAAAAACAATCAAGACAATCAATGAAACCAAAAGTTGGTTCTTTAACCCCCATCTAAGTTCATACCACAAGGGAAAAAGCTGAAAGCATTCTACTTAAGAACCAGAGCAAGAAAAAAATGCCCATTCTCACCACTCCTTTTCAACATAGTACTGAAGTCCTAGGCAGAGCAATCAGGCAGGACAAACAAATAAAAGGCATCCAAATTGTAAAAGAAGTCAAATTATCTCTCTTCACTGATGCTACGATTCTTTATTTAGAAAACCCTATTGACTCCACCAAAAGGCTCCTAGAGCTGACAAACGAGTTCAGTAAAGTTTCAGGTTACAAAATCATGGTACAAAAATGATTGCCACTTCTATATACTGGTAATGTTCCAGCTGAGAGCCAAATCAAGAAAGCAATCTCATTATCAATAGTCATCAAAAAATATGTAGGAATATACCTAAACAAGGAGGTGAAATATCTCTACAAGAAGAAAAAAACATTGCAGACATAAATCATAGATGACAGAAACAAACGGAAAAACATTCCAGGCTTACAGATTTGAAGAATCAATATTGTTAAAATGGCCATACTGCCCAAAACAATCTACAGATTCAAAACTATTCCTATCAAACTACCAATGTCATTTTTCACAGAATTAGAAAAAGACTATTTATACATTCATATGGAACCAAAAAAGAGCCCAAATAGCCAAAGCAATCTTAAGCAAAAAGAACAAAGCTGGAGGCCTCACATTACCTGACTTCAAACTACACTACAAGGATACAGCAACCAAAACAGCATGGTACTGGTACAAAAACAGACATACAGATTAATGGAAGAGGGTAAAGAACCCAGAAATAAAGCCTCTCACCTACAGCCATCTGATCTTCGACAAAGTCAACAATAACAAGCAATGGGAAAATGACTCCCTATTCAATAAATGGTGCTGTAATAACTGATTAGCTATATGAAGAAAAATGAAACTCAATCCCTACCTCTCACCATATATGAAAATTAACTCAAGATGGATTAAAGATTTAAATGTAGCACATCAAACTATAAGAATCCTAGAAGAAAACCTAGGAACCACCATTCTGGACATTGGCCTTGGGAAATAATTTATGACTAAATCTCCAAACGCAATGGCAACAAAAACAAAAATTGACAAGTGGGACCTCATTAAACTAAAGAGCTTCTGCACAGCAAAGGAAACTATCAACACAATAAACAAACAACCTACAAAATGGGATAAAATATTAACAGACCATGCATCTAACAAAAGTATAGTATCCAGAATCTACAAAGAACTTAATTCGACAAGCAAAAGACAAATAACTCCATTTAAAAATGGGCAAAGGAAACAACAACAGGTGCTGGAGAGGATGTGGAGAAATAGGAACACTTTTACACTGTTGGTGGGACTGTAAACTAGTTCAACCATTGTGGAAGTCAGTGTGGCGATTCCTCAGGGATCTAGAACTAGAAATACCATTTGACCCAGCCATCCCATTACTGGGTATATACCCAAAGGACTATAAATCATGCTGCTGTAAAGACACATGCACACGTATGTTTATTGTGGCACTATTCACAATAGCAAAGACTTGGAACCAACCCAAATGTCCAACAACGATAGACTGGATTAAGAAAATGTGGCACATATACACCATGGAATACTA
>NW_026659591.1:0-3452 GCF_009828535.3 Hylobates moloch | reverse complement strand
CTGTTTGTTGAATGCACAGAACTGAAAGAAGTTTCACAGAATGCTTCTGTGTAGTTTTTATTTGAAGTTATTCCTTTTTCCACTATGGGCCTCTTTGCGCTCCAAATGTTCACTTGCAGTTTCTACAGAAAGAGTGTTTCAGAAATGCTCAAAGTAAGGTTCAACTCTCTGTGTTGAATGCACAGAACTGAAAGAAGTTTCACAGAATGCTTCTGTGTAGTGACCATTTGTAGATATTCCATTTTCCACTATCGGCCCCCTAGCGCTAGGTATGTCCACTTGCAGTTTCCACAGAAAGAGTGTTTGAGAACTGCGCAATCAAAAGTTAGGTTCAACTCTGTTAGTTGAATCAACAGTTCAGAAAGGAGTTTCACAGAATGCTTCTTTGTAGTTTTTATTTGAAGATATTCCTTTTTCCACTATAGGCATTTTAGCGCTCCGAATCTCCACTTGCAGTTTCTACAGAAACAGAGTTTCTGAACTTCTCAATCAAAAGTAAGGTTCAAATCCGTTAGTTGAATGCACAGAGCAGAAAGAACTTTCACAGAATGCTTCTGTGTAGTTTTTATTTGAAGATATTCATTTTTCCACTCTAGGCCTCTAAGCGCTCCGAATGTCAAATTGCTGTTTCCACAGAAATAGTGTTTCAGAATTGCTGAATAAAATGTAAGGTTCAACTCCGTTAGTTGAATGCAAAGAACAGAAAGAGTTTTCACAGAATGCTTCCGTGTAATTTTTATTTGAAGATTTCCTTTTTCCACTATACACCTCTTAGCGCTCAGAATGTCCTCTTGCAGTTTCTACAGAAAGAGTGTTTCAGAAATGCTCAAAGTAAGCTTCAACTCTGTGAATTGAATGCACAGAACTGGAAGAAGTTTCACAGAATGCTTCTGTGTAGTGACTATTTGAAGATATTCCTTTTTCCACTATCGGCCCCTTAGCGCTAGGAATGTCCACTTGCAGTTTCCACAGAAAGAGTGTTTCAGAACTGCGCAATCAAAAGTAAGGTTCAACTCTGTTAGTTGAATCAACAGTTCAGAAAGGAGTTTCACATAATGCTTCTTTGTAGTTTTTATTTGAAGTTATTCCTTTTTCCACTATTGGCCTCTAAGCCCTCCAAATGTCCACTTGCAGTTTCTACAGAAAGAGTGTTTCAGAACTGCACAATCAAAAATAGGGTTCAATTCAGATAATTGAATGAATGGAAAGGAAAGAAATTTCACAGAATGCTTCTTTGTTGTTTTTATTTGAAGATATTCCTTTTTCGACTACAGGTCTCTTAGCGCTCCGAATGTCCACTTGCAGTTTCTACAGAAAGCGTGTTTCGGAACTGCTCAATCAAAAGTAAGGTTCAACTCTGTTAGTTGAATGCGCAGAACAAAAGATATTTCACAGAAAGCTTCTGTGTTGTTTTTATTTGAAGATATACCTTTTTCCTCTATTGGTCTGTTAGCGCTCCGAATATCCACTAGCAGTTTCCACAGAAAGAGTGTTTCAGAACAGCTCAATCAAAAGTAAGGTTCAACTCTGTTAGTTGAATGCACTGAACAGAGAGAAGTTTCACAGAATGCTTCCGTGTAGTTTTTATTTGGAGATGTTCCTTTTTCCACTATAGGCCTCTTAGCGCTGCGAATGTCCACTTCCAGTTTCTACAGAAAGAGTTTTTCACAACTCCTCAATCAAAAGTAAGGTTCAACTCTGTTAGTTGAATCCACAGATCAGAAAGAAGTTTCACAGAATGTTTCTGTATAGTTTTTGTTTGAAGATATTCCTTTTTCCACTATAGGCCTCTTACCGCTCCGAATGAGCACTTGCTCTTTCTACAGAAAGTGTGTTTCAGAACAGCACAATCAAAAGTAATGTTCAACTCTGTTAGTTGAATGCACAGATCAGAAATAATTTCACAGAATGCTTCCGTGTAGTTTTTATTTGAAGATATTCCTTTCACCACTACAGGCATCTTTGCGCTCTGAATGTCCACTTGCAGTTTCCACAGAAAGAATGTTTAAGAAAAGCACAATCAAATGTAAGGTTCAACTCTGTTAGTCGAATTCAGAGATCAGAAAATAGTTTCACAGAACGCTTCTGTGTAGTTTAAATTTGAAGATATTACTTTTTCCACTATATGCCTCATAGCGCTGCGAATGTCCACTTGCAGTTTCTACAGAAAGAGTGTTTAAGAACTGCTCAATCAAAAGTAAGGTTCAACTCTGTTACTTGAATGCACAGAACAGAAGGAAGTTTCACAGAATGCTTCTATGTAGTTTTTATTTGAAGATATTCCTTTTTCGACTATAGGCCTCTTACCACTCCGAATATCCACTTCCAGTTTCTACAGAAAGAGGGTTTCACAACCCCTCAATCAAAGGTAAGGTTCAAGTCTGTTAGTTGAATGCACAGATCAGAAAGAAGTTTCACAGAGTACTTCTGTGTAGCTTTTATTTGAAGATATTCCTTTTTCCACTATAGGCCTCTTTGCGCTCCGAATGTCCACTTGCAGTTTCTACAGAAAGAGTGTTTCTCAACTGCTCAGTCAAAATTATTGTTCACTTCTGTTAGTTGAATGCAGAGAACAGAAAGAAGTTTCACAGAATGCTTTTGTGTAGATTTTATTTGCAGATACTCGTTTTTCCACTACTGGTCACTTAGAGCTCCGAATGTCCACTTGCAGTTTCTACAGAAAAGTGTTTCTTACCTGCTCAATCAAAAGTAAGGTTCAACGCTGTTAGTTGAATGCACAGATCAGAAAGAAGTTTCACAGAATGCTTCTGTGTATTTTTTATTTGAACATATTTCTTTTTCCACTATAGGCCTCTTAGAGCTCCGAATATCCACTTGCACTTTCCACAGAAAGAGTGTTTCAGAACTGCTCAATCAAAAGTAAGGTTCAAATCCGTCAGTTGAATACACAGATCAGAAAATGGTTTCACAGAATGCTTCTGTGTAGCTTTTATTTGAAGATATTCGTTTTTCAAATATAGGCCTCTCAGCACTCTGAAAGTCCACTTGCACTTTCTACAGAAAGAGTGTTTCGAAATCCTCAATCAAAAGTAAGTTTCAACTCTGTTTGTTGAATGCACAGATCAGAAAGATGTTTCATAGAATGCTTCTGTGTAGTTTTTATTTGAAGATATTCCTTTTTCCTCTTTAGGCCTCTTTGCGCTCCGAATGTTCACTTGCAGTTTCTACACATAGAATGTTTCAGTACTCCGCAATCAAAACTAAGGTTCACATCTGTTAATTGAATTCATAGAACAGAAAGATGTTTCATACAATGCTTCTGTGTAGTTTTTATTTGAAGATATTCCTTTTTCCTCTATAGGCCTCTTAGCACTCTGAATGTCCACTTGCAGTTTCTACAGAAAGAGTTTTACAGAACTCTTCAATCAAAAGTAAGGTTCAACTCTGTTTGTTGAATGCACAGAACTGAAAGAAGTTTCACAGAATGCTTC
>NW_026659590.1:1731-3452 GCF_009828535.3 Hylobates moloch | reverse complement strand
GAGAACAAAGACACAACATACCAGAATCTCTGGGACACATTCAAAGCAGTGTGTAGAGGGAAATTTATAGCACTAAATCTCCACAAGAGAAAGCAGGAAAGATCCAAAATTGACACCCTAATATCACAATTAAAAGAACTAGAAAAGCAAGAGCAAACACATTCAAAAGCTAGCAGAAGGCTACAAATAACTAAAATCAGAGCAGAACTGAAGGAAATAGAGACACAAAAAACCCTTCAAAAAATTAATGAATCCAGGAGCTGGTTTTTTGAGAAGATCAACAAAATTGATAGACCGCTAGCAAGACTAATAAAGAAGAAAAGAGAGAAGAATCAAATAGATGCAATAAAAAATGAAAAAGGGGATATCACCACCGATCCCACAGAAATACAATCTACCATCAAAGAATACTACAAACACCTCTATGCAAATAAACTAGAAAATCTAGAACAAATGGATAAATTCCTCGACAAATACACCCTCCCAAGACTAAATCAGGAAGAAGTCGAATCTCTGAATAGACCAATAACAGGTTCTGAAATTGTGGCAATAATCAATAGCTTACCAACCAAAAAGAGTCCAGGACCTGATGGACTCACAGCTGAATTCTACCAGAGATACAAGAAGGAACTGGTACCATTCCTTCTGAAACGATTCCAATCGATAGAAAAAGAGGGAATCCTCCCTAACACATTTTATGAAGCCAGCATCATCCTGATACCAAAGCCAGGCAGAGACACAACCAAAAAAGAGAATTTTAGACCAATATCCTTGATGAACATTGATGCAAAAATCCTCAATAAAATACTGGCAAACCGAATCCAGCAGCACATCAAAAAGCTTATACACCATGATCAAGTGGGCTTCATCCCTGGGATGCAAGGCTGGTTCAACATATGCAAATCAATAAATGTAATCCAGCATATAAACAGAACCAAAGACAAAAACCACATGATTATCTCAATAAATGCAGAAAAGGCCTTTGACAAAATTCAACAACCCTTCATGCTAAAAACTCTCAATAAATTAGGTATTGATGGGACGTATCTCAAAATAATAAGAGCTATATACGACAAACCCACAGCCAATATCATACTGAATGGGCAAAAACTGGAAGCATTCCCTCTGAAAACTGGCACAAGACACGGATGCCTTCTCTCACCGCTCCTATTCAACAAAGTGCTGGAAGTTCTGGCCAGAGCAATCAGGCAGGAGAAGGAAATAAAGGGTATTCAACTAGGAAAAGAGGAAGTCAAATTGTCCCTGTTTGCAGCTGACATGATTGTATATCTAGAAAACCCCATTGTCTCAGCCCAAAATCTCCTTAAGCTGATTAGCAACTTCAGCAAAGTCTCAGGATACAAAATCAATGTACAAAAATCACAAGCATTCTTGTACACCAATAACAGACAAACAGAGAGCCAAATCATGAGTGAACTCCCATTCACAATTGCTTCAAAGAGAATAAAATACCTAGGAATCCAACTTACAAGGGATGTGAAGGACCTCTTCAAGGAGAACTACAAACCACTGCTCAATGAAATCAAAGAGGATACAAACAAATGGAAGAACATTCCATGCTCATGGGTTGGAAGAATCAATATCGTGAAAATGGCCATACTGCCCAAAGTAATTTATAGATTCAATGCCATCCCCATCAAGCTACCAATGACTTTCTTCACAGAATTGGAAAAAACTACTTTAAAGTTCATATAGAACCA
>NW_026659590.1:0-1721 GCF_009828535.3 Hylobates moloch | reverse complement strand
GAGAACAAAGACACAACATACCAGAATCTCTGGGACACATTCAAAGCAGTGTGTAGAGGGAAATTTATAGCACTAAATCTCCACAAGAGAAAGCAGGAAAGATCCAAAATTGACACCCTAATATCACAATTAAAAGAACTAGAAAAGCAAGAGCAAACACATTCAAAAGCTAGCAGAAGGCTACAAATAACTAAAATCAGAGCAGAACTGAAGGAAATAGAGACACAAAAAACCCTTCAAAAAATTAATGAATCCAGGAGCTGGTTTTTTGAGAAGATCAACAAAATTGATAGACCGCTAGCAAGACTAATAAAGAAGAAAAGAGAGAAGAATCAAATAGATGCAATAAAAAATGAAAAAGGGGATATCACCACCGATCCCACAGAAATACAATCTACCATCAAAGAATACTACAAACACCTCTATGCAAATAAACTAGAAAATCTAGAACAAATGGATAAATTCCTCGACAAATACACCCTCCCAAGACTAAATCAGGAAGAAGTCGAATCTCTGAATAGACCAATAACAGGTTCTGAAATTGTGGCAATAATCAATAGCTTACCAACCAAAAAGAGTCCAGGACCTGATGGACTCACAGCTGAATTCTACCAGAGATACAAGAAGGAACTGGTACCATTCCTTCTGAAACGATTCCAATCGATAGAAAAAGAGGGAATCCTCCCTAACACATTTTATGAAGCCAGCATCATCCTGATACCAAAGCCAGGCAGAGACACAACCAAAAAAGAGAATTTTAGACCAATATCCTTGATGAACATTGATGCAAAAATCCTCAATAAAATACTGGCAAACCGAATCCAGCAGCACATCAAAAAGCTTATACACCATGATCAAGTGGGCTTCATCCCTGGGATGCAAGGCTGGTTCAACATATGCAAATCAATAAATGTAATCCAGCATATAAACAGAACCAAAGACAAAAACCACATGATTATCTCAATAAATGCAGAAAAGGCCTTTGACAAAATTCAACAACCCTTCATGCTAAAAACTCTCAATAAATTAGGTATTGATGGGACGTATCTCAAAATAATAAGAGCTATATACGACAAACCCACAGCCAATATCATACTGAATGGGCAAAAACTGGAAGCATTCCCTCTGAAAACTGGCACAAGACACGGATGCCTTCTCTCACCGCTCCTATTCAACAAAGTGCTGGAAGTTCTGGCCAGAGCAATCAGGCAGGAGAAGGAAATAAAGGGTATTCAACTAGGAAAAGAGGAAGTCAAATTGTCCCTGTTTGCAGCTGACATGATTGTATATCTAGAAAACCCCATTGTCTCAGCCCAAAATCTCCTTAAGCTGATTAGCAACTTCAGCAAAGTCTCAGGATACAAAATCAATGTACAAAAATCACAAGCATTCTTGTACACCAATAACAGACAAACAGAGAGCCAAATCATGAGTGAACTCCCATTCACAATTGCTTCAAAGAGAATAAAATACCTAGGAATCCAACTTACAAGGGATGTGAAGGACCTCTTCAAGGAGAACTACAAACCACTGCTCAATGAAATCAAAGAGGATACAAACAAATGGAAGAACATTCCATGCTCATGGGTTGGAAGAATCAATATCGTGAAAATGGCCATACTGCCCAAAGTAATTTATAGATTCAATGCCATCCCCATCAAGCTACCAATGACTTTCTTCACAGAATTGGAAAAAACTACTTTAAAGTTCATATAGAACCA
>NW_026659589.1:0-3452 GCF_009828535.3 Hylobates moloch | reverse complement strand
GTTAAGGGGCGTATAGTGGAAACAGGAATATCTTCAAATAAAAACAAGAGAGAAGCTTTCTGTGAAACTTCTTTCTCTTCTGTGCATTCCTTTAAATGAGTTGAAGCTTACTTTTGATTGAGCAGTACAGAAACACTCTTTCTGTAGAAACTGCAAGTGGAAATTTGGAGCGCTAAGGGGCCTTTAGGGGAAAAGGGAATATCTTCAAATAAAAACTACAGAGACATTCTGCGATACTTCTTTCTGTTCTGTGCATTCAACTAAGAGAGTTGAAGCTTACTTTTGATGGAGCAGTTCTGAAACACTCTTTCTGTAGAAACTGCAAGGGGACATTCCGAGGGCGATGTGGCCTATAGTGGAAAAAGTGATATCATCAAATAAAAACTACAAAGAAGCATTCTGTGAAACTTCTTTCTGTTCTGTGCATTCAGCTAACAGAGTTGAACCTTACTTTTGATTGAGCCGTTCTGAAACACTCTTTCTGTAGAAACTGCAAGTGGACATTTGGAGCGCAAAGGGGCCTACTGTGGAAAAAGCAGTATCTTCAAATGAAAACTACACAGAAGCATTGTGTGAAACTTCTTTCTGTTCTTTGTATTCAACTAACAGAGTTGAAGCATACTTTTGATTGAGCAGTTCTGAAACACTCTTTCTGTAGAAACTGCAAGTGGTCATTCGGAGCGCTAAGGGGCATGTAGTGGAAAAAGGAATATCTTCAAATAAAAACAACACAGAAGCATTCTGTGAAAATTCCTACTAATGTGTGCCTTCAACTAACAGAGTTGAAGCTTAGTTTTGATTGAGCAGTTCTCAAACACTCTTTCTGTAGAAACTGCAAGTGGACATTCGGACCGGCAACGGGCCTATAGTGGAAAAAGGAATATCCACAAATAAAGAACTACAGAGAAGCATTCTGCGAAACTTCTTTCTGTTCTTTGCATTCATCTAACAGAGATGAACCTTACTTTTGATTGAGCAGTTCTGAAAGAGTGTTTCTGTAGAATGTGCATGCGGACATTCAGAGAACTAAGGGGCCTATAGAGGAAAAAGGAATATCTTCGAATAAAAACTACACAGAAGCATTCTCTGAAACTAATTTCTGTTCTGTGTTTTCAAGTAGCACAGATGAAGCTTACTTTTGATTGAGCAGTTCTGAGACACTCTTTCTATAGAAACTGCAAGTGGACATTCGGAGCCCTAACGGGCCTATAGTGGAAAATGAAATATCTTCCAATAAAAACTACACAGAAGCATTCTGTGAAACTTCTTTGCATTCTGTGCATTCAACTAACAGAGTTGAAGCCTACTTTTGATTGAGCAGTGCTGAGACACTCTTTCTGTAGAAACTGCAACCGGACATTCCGAGCGCAAAGGGGCCTATAGTGGAAAAAGGTATATCGTCAAATAAAAACTGCACAGAAACATTCTGTGAAACTACTTTCTGTTCTGTGCATTCAGCTAACAGAGTTGAACGTTACTTTTGATTGAGTATTTCTGAAACTCTCTTTCTGTAGAAACTGCAAGTGGACATTCATAGGGGTAAGAGGCCTATCGTTGAAAAAGGAATATCTTCAAATAAACACTACTCAGACGCATTCTGTGAAACTACTTTCTGTTCTTTGAATTCATCTAACAGAATTGAACATTACTTTAATTCACCAGTTCTGAAACACTCTTTCTTTCCAAACTGCTATTGGACATTCTGAGCGCTAAGGGGCCTATAGTGCAAAAAGGAATATCTTCGAAAAAACTACGCAGAAGCATTCTGGGAAAATTCTTTCTCTTCTGTGCATTCAACAAACAGAGTTGAACCTTGTTTTTGATGGAGCAGTTCTGAAGCATTTTTTCTGTAGAAACTGCAAGTGGACATTAAGAGCGCTAAGGTGCCTATAGTGCAATAAGGAAAATCTTCAAATAAAAACTACACAGAAGCATTCTGCCAAACTGCTTTCTGTTCTGTGCATTCAACTAAGAGAATTGAACATTACTTTTGATTGAGCAGTTCTGAAACACTCTTTCTGTAAAAACTGCAAGTGGTCATTTGTAGCGCTAAGGGGCCCTTAGTGGAGAAAGGAATATCTTCAACTAAAAACCACACAGAAGCATCCTGCGAAACTTCGTTCAGTTCTGTGCATTCAACTGACAGAGTTGAAGCTTATTTTTACGGAGCAGCTCTGAAACACTCTTTCTGTAGAAACTGCAAGTGGAAATTCACAGCGTTAAGGGGCGTAGAGTGGAAACAGGAATATCTTCAAATAAAAACAACAGAGAAGCATTCTGTGAAACTTCTTTCTGTTCTGTGCATTCAATTAATAGAGTTGAAGCTTACTTTTGATTGAGCGGTTCTGAAACACTCTTTCTGTCGATACCGCAAGGGGACATTCCGAGCGCGAAGTGGCCTATAGTGGAAAAAGGGATATCATCAAATAAAAACTACAGAGAAGCATTCTGTGAAACTTCTTTCTGTTCTGTGCATTCAGCTAACAGAGTTGAACCTTACTTTTGATTGAGCAGTTCTGAAACACTCTTTCTGTAAAAACTGCAAGTGGTCATTCGGAGCGCTAAGTTGCATGTAGTGGAAAAAGGAATATCTTCAAATAAAAACAACACAGAAGCATTCTGTGAAAATTCCTACTAATGTGTGCATTCAACTAACAGAGTTGAAGCTTAGTTTTGATTGAGGAGTTCTCAAACACTGTTTCTGTAGAAACTGCAAGTGGACGTTCGGACCCGTAACGGGCCTATAGTGGAAAAAGGAATATCCAAAAATAAAGAACTACACAGAAGCATTCTGCGAAACTTCTTTCTGTTCTTTGCATTCATCTAACAGAGATGAACCTTACTTTTGATTGAGCAGTTCTGAAAGTGTTTCTGTAGAATGTGCACGCGAACATTCAGAGAACTAAGGGGCCTATAGAGGAAAAAGGAATATCTTCGAATTAAAACTACACAGAAGCATTCTCTGAAACTAATTTCTGTTCTGTGTTTTCAAGTAGCAGAGATGAACCTTACCTTTGATTGAGAAGTTCTGAGACACTCTTTCTGTAGAAACTGCAAGTGGACATTCGGAGCACTAACGGGCCTATAGTGATAAATGAAGTATCTTCCAATAAAAACTACACAGAAGCATTCTGTGAAACTTCTTTCCATTCTGTGCTTTCAACTAACAGAGTTGAAGCCTCCTTTTGATTGAGCAGTTCTGAGACACTCTTTCTGTAGAAACTGCAAGCGGACATTCCGAGCGCAAAGGGGCCTATAGTGGAAAAAGGAATGTCATCAAATAAAAACTGCACAGAAGGATTCTGTGAAACTTCTTTCTGTTCTGTGCATTCAGCTAACAGAGTTGAACGTTACTTTTGATTGAGCATTTCTGAAACACTCTTTCTGTAGAAACTGCAAGTGGAGATTCATAGGGGTAAGGGGCCTATCGTGGAAAAAGGAATATCTTCAAA
>NW_026659588.1:0-3453 GCF_009828535.3 Hylobates moloch | reverse complement strand
GGAACAGCTCCAGTCTACAGCTCCCAGCGTGAGCGATGCAGAAGACGAGTGATTTCTGCATTTCCATCTGAGGTACCGGGTT
Organism: Hylobates moloch; assembly: GCF_009828535.3. Classification (NCBI taxonomy): domain Eukaryota; kingdom Metazoa; phylum Chordata; class Mammalia; order Primates; family Hylobatidae; genus Hylobates; species Hylobates moloch. The sequence continues at coordinate 3,371 of NW_026659588.1, read as the reverse complement.
CATCTCACTAGGGACTGCCGAACAGTGGGTGCAGGACAGTGGGTGCAGCACCCGTGCACGAGCCAAAGCAGGGCAAGGCATTGCCTCACTCGGGAAGCACAAGGGGTCAGGGAGTTCCCTTTCCTAGTCAAAGAAAGGGGTAACAGACGGCACCTGGAAAATCAGGTCACTCCCACCCTAATACTGAACTTTTCCAACAGGCTTGGAAAATGGCACACCAGGAGATTGTGTCCCGAACCTGGCTCGGAGGGTCCTATGCCCACGGAGTCTCACTGATTGCTAGCACAGCAGTCTGAGATCAAACTGCAAGGTGGCAGCGAGGCTGGGGGAGGGGCGACTGCCATTGCCCAGGCTTGCTTAAGTAAACAAAGCAGCCAGGAAGCTCGAACTGGGTGGAGCCCACCACAGCTCAAGGAGGCTGCCTCCCTCTGTAGGCTCCACCTCTGGGGGCAGGGCACAGACAAACAAAAAGACAGCTGGAACCTCTGCAGACTTAAATGTCCCTGTCTGACAGCTTTGAAGAGAGTAGTGGTTCTCCCAGCATGCAGCTGGAGATCTGAGAATGGGCAGACTGCCTCCTAAAGTGGGTCCCTGACCCCCGAGCAGCCTAACTGGGAGGCACCCCCCAGTAGGGACAGACTGACACCTCACTCGGCCAGGTACTCCTTTGAGAAAAAACTTCCAGAGGAATGATCAGAGAGCTGAATTTGTGGTCTCATGAAAATCTGCTGTTCTGCAGCCACCGCTGCTGACACCCAGCAAAACAGGGTCTGGAGTGGACCTCTAGCAAACTCCAACAGACCTGCAGCTGAGGGTCCTGTCTGGTAGAAGGAAAACTAACAAACAGAAAGGACACCCACACCAAAAACCCATCTGTACATCACCATCATCAAAGACCAAAAGTAGAAAAACCTACAAAGATTGGGGAGAAAACAGAGCAGAAAAACTGGAAACTCTTTAAAAAGCAGAGCACATCTCCTCCTCCAAAGGAACGCAGTTCCTCACCAGCAATGGAACAAAGCTGGATGGAGAATGACTTTGACGAGTTGAGAGAAGAAGGCTTCAGACGATCAAACTACTCTGAGCTATGGGAGGAAATTCACACCAATGGCAAAGAAGATAAAAACTTTGAAAAAAAATAGATAATGTATAACTAAGATAACCAATGCAGAGAAGGGCTTAAAGGAGCTGATGGAGCTGAAAGCCAAGTTTCGAGAACTACATGAAGATTGCAGAAGCCTCGGTAGCCGATGCGATCAACTGGAAGAAAGGGTATCGCTGATGGAAGATGAAATGAATGAAACGAAGCAAGAAGAGAAGTTTAGAGAAAAAAGAATAAAAAGAAACGAACAAAGCCTCCAAGAAATATGGGACTATGTGAAAAGACCAAACCTACGTCTGATTGGTGTACCTGAAAGTGACGGGGAGAATGGAACCAAGTTGGAAAACACTCTGCAAGATATTATCCAGGAGAACTTCCCCAATCTAGCAAGGCAGGCCAACATTCAGACTCAGGAAATACAGAGAACGCCACAAAGATACTCCTCGAGAAGAGCAACTCCAAGACACATAATTGTCAGATTCACCAAAGTTGAAATGAAGGAAAAAATGTTAAGGGCAGCCAGAGAGAAAGGTCGGGTTACCCACAAAGGGAAGCCCATCAGACTAACAGCGGATCTCTCAGTAGAAACTCTGCAAGCTAGAAGAGAGTGGGGGCCGATATTCAACATTCTTAAAGAAAAGAATTTTCAACCCAGAATTTCATATCCAGCCAAACTAAGCTTCATAAGTGAAGGAGAAATAAAATACTTTACAGACAAGCAAATGCTGAATGATTTTGTCACCACCAGGCCTGCCCTAAAAGAGCTCATGAAGGAAGCACTAAACATGGAAAGGAATAACCAGTACCAGCCACTGCAAAAACATGCAAAATTGTAAAGACTATCAAGGCTAGGAAGAAACTGCATCAACTAACGAGCAAAATAATCAACTAACATCATAATGACAGGATCAAATTCCCACATAACAATATTAACTTTAAATGTAAATGAGCTAAATGCTCCAATTAAAAGATACAGACTGGCAAATTGGATAAGGAGTCAAGACCCATCAGTGTGCTGTATTCAGGAAACCTATCTCACATGCAGAGACACACATAGACTCAAAATAAAGGGATGGAGGAAGATCTACCAAGCAAATGGAAAACAAAAGAAGACAGGGGTTGCAATCCTAGTGTCTGATAAAATAGACTTTAAACCAACAAAGATCAAAAGAGACAAAGAAGGCCATTACATAATGGTAAAGGGATCAATTCAACAAGAAGAGCTAACTATCCTAAATATATATGCACCCAATAGAGGAGCACCCAGATTCATAAAGCAAGTCCTGAGTGACCTACAAAGAGACATAGACTCCCACACAATAATAATGGGAGACTTTAACACCCCACTGGCAACATTAGACAGATCAACCAGCCAGAAGGTTAACAAGGATATTAGAACTTGAACTCAGCTCTATACCAAGCAGAACTAGTAGACATCTACAGAACTCTCCACCCCAAATCAACAGAATATACATTCTTCATAGCACCACATCGCACGTATTCTAAAATTGACCACATAGTTGGAACCAAAGCACTCCTCAGCAAATGTAAAAGAACAGAAATTATAAGAAACTGTCTCTCAGACCACAGTGCAATCAAATTAGTACTCAGGATTAAGAAACTCACTCAAAAGAGCACAACTACGTGGAAACTGAACAACTTACTCCTGAATGACTACTGGGTAAGTAATGAAATGAAGGCAGAAATTAAAAGGTTCTTTAAATTAATGAGAACAAAGACACAACATACCAGAATCTCTGGGACACATTTAAAGCACTGTGTGGAGGGAAATTTATAATGCCAACAAGAGAACGCAGGAAAGATCTAACATTGACACCTTAACATGACAATTAGAAGAACTAGAGAAGCAAGAGCAAACACATTCAAATGCTAGCAGAAGGCAAGAAATAACTAATTTCAGAGCAGAACTGAAGGAGATAGAGACACAAAAAACCTTTCCAAAAAATCAATGAATCCAGGAGCTCTTTTTTTTTTACAGGATCAACAAAATTGATAGACCACTAGCAAGACTAATGAAGAAAAGAGAGAGGAATCAAATAGATGCAATAAAAAATGATAAAGGGGATATCGCCATCGATCCCACAGAAATACAAACTACCATCAGAGAATATTATAAACACCTCTATGCAAATAAACTAGAAAATCTAGAAGAAATGGATAAATTTGTGGACACATACACACGCCCAAGACTAAACCAGGAAGAAGTTAAATCTCTGAATAAACCAATAACAGGCTCTGAAATTGAGGC
>NW_026659587.1:0-3453 GCF_009828535.3 Hylobates moloch | reverse complement strand
GTATTAAATTGCTTTATCTTATACTGGTAAGAACAATGGCATAACACCATTACCTAATACTGACATGTATATATAGCATCATGTCAATAAATTTTATTTTTAATTTTTTTCAAAAGGAACCATGTTAAACTCACAGAAATGTTCCAAGTATAGGACAAAGTAACCCCTTCCCTAACCGGAATCATATGAGAGCCTTTTGAAGACCTGAGAATCATACCGTCTAACATTTTAGTATGTATTTTGTACAAACAAGAATATTCTCCTAAATAATCCCCATACACCAATGAAACACATTACTCCATCGACTCTTGAGGAATATTTCAAACTGTCAAAAAAAAATACCTAAAAGATGTCTCTCATAACAAAATAGTCCCCAGTAGAAACACATTCTCTGCAGACAAATTTGTGCTACCCTGGTCTTACGTGGAACACCTGAGGACACTGAGCTGGTGCTGAGTTACTGAGATGAGGCAGCCCTGCATCTGTGCCCAGTCTGCCCCATCTTCTGCTCATTTGCATATTCTCAGAGCACATCCTCCTGCCCTGGAGACTTCTTAATAGGCTGGTCACACCCTGTGCAGGAGTCAGTCCCAGTCAGGATCCAGCATGGACATGAGGGTCCCTACTCAGCTCCTAGGGCTCCTGCTGCTCTGGCTCTCAGGTAAGGAAGGAGAACACTAGGAATGTGCTCAGCCAGTGTGCTCAGTACAGCCTGGCTCTTGAGGGAAGTTCTCTTACAACATGATTAATTGTGTGGACATTTGTATTTATGTTTCCAATCTCAGGTGCCAGATGTGACATCCAGATGACCCAGTCTCCATCCTCCCTGTCTGCATCTGTAGGAGACACAGTCACCATCACTTGCCGAGCCAGTCAGGGCATTAGCAATTATTTAGCTTGGTATCAGCAAAAACCAGGGAAAGCCCCTAAGCTCCTGATCTATGATGCATCCAGTTTGCAAAGTGGGGTCCCATCAAGGTTCAGCGGCAGTGGATCTGGGACAGAATTCACTCTCACCATCAGCAGCCTGCAGCCTGAAGATTTTGCAGCTTATTACTGTCAACAGCATAATAGTTATCCTCCCACAGTGTTACTCACCCAAACATAAACCCCCAGAGAAGCAAGCAGTTGTGTGAGGCTGGGCTGCCCCAGCTGCTCCTCCTGATGCCTCCATCAGCTGAGAGTGTTCGTCACATGCAGCCACACTCTGATGATGTTGGTAGAGGAGGATATGAAGTCACCTCTGAATCCCAATTTCTTTTTCTTTTCTCAGCCCCAGCTGCACAGACATAACAATGCCTCTGCTGATTTAATAAAGACAGGGACCATGACACCTCTGGAGTCTAGTTTATGGCTTCAGTTGGAATTCAAATAACAGAGAAGAAGCCACTATAGATATTCTAAGCAGGAATTGTCTTAATACGTAGAATTAGAGTCTAAAGTACTGAAGTCTAAATAAAATGTAGAGATAAATTTAATGTTTTATTTGCTAAGAAATTTTTGCCAAATGGGGCATACAGGAAAACTCAATGGTCTTCAATATGTTGGAAGAACAAAGAGTTTTATGAAAAAGGGAAATTATTACCTATTGTTCTTTGAGAAATTTTATTGGCTGTAGTAAGGGTTGGGAGCTGGCAAGCTCAGACTGGTAGGCAGTGGTAATCAAACTGAATCCTAGAATTATATTAAGTTATCTCAGAAGTTGTGGGTAAATTTGATTTCAGGTTACAATAAGCCAAAGCAGTGAAGCTTGCAGAGAATTTTGTTACTGAAATGCCAGGGATTCAGTGTAGATCCTGCAGCTCACTACACAGAAAGCCAATCACTGAGACAACAAGTGATGCCAAGGAACAGGTTTTAATCAGGTGCTGCGGCTGAGGAGATGGGACACCATTCTCAAATGTATCTCCCTGACCAACTAAAATTAGGGGTTTATATAGCAGGGAAGAAATGTGGAAAACAGGAATTAGGGAAGGGTAAGAAAGATAATTTAGTTAACAGGAAGCAGGAGGTCATTTAGACAATCATAATGGGGAAGGGTCTGATGTCTCACTGTCCCAATTCAGCGATTATAGCTTTCAGCTACTTGATAGTATCTAGAGGCCTGATGGTTGGTTTCCTGAAAAAAGAACTCAGATTAACAAATGTAACTACCTTGAGTTTTAAGACTGGGGGAGTCAGTTTCTATGTTTATTCAAAAAATCATAAACATTAGTTCCATGGCATAATAGGGACTATTTCAATTGCACTCTAGAAACAATATTTTGCACCCTGAGTGGTTTTCCCTCCTGCTTCCTTGGCTCTGTTGGGTATGTCAAGAATGACCAAATTCCTATGATTAACTTTTACACTACAAACTTTCAAAGCCAAGGATATAGTAGTCAGGAAGTTTGATGGTAGAAACAGGATTCTCTGGTACTCCCTCAGAAAATAGAATGCAATTTCCCCTAAAGTATGGGCTATGTAACCATGTGGCCCTCAGTTCTGTCTGAAAGCTTAAGGGTGGGGTTGCTGATGCTCTCAGTTTCCTACAGCATGTTTCAGGTTTTTCTCTAGGCACATGTGTTGACAAGGAAGAAAACAGTGGGAATCACCATGTTTGGGTGAATCCAGTTTCTAATGGCTGGCATTTGCATAGGAAAGCTTCCCAGCCCGGTTCTAAGAGCCAGAGTTTTCCGACTAGACAAGAAGTGTTTCTAGAGCTGATTTAAAGGAAACAAAACCTTCCCAAGGACACCTTTTCCTCTCTATCTGCCTACAATAATTTCTTGAAAAGTCCTATATCACTTGGGTTCCAGGGATGAGGACAGGGACATCTTTTGGGGTGGGACATTATTCATTCCACTGACCATAAACATATTCCCTAAAATTGTCCTTCTCTAAAGTAAAATTTTAAAAAATCACGAAGTATTTTTATGAATTAAGAGAGGTGGACAAAATCTTAGACTCACGTTCCTCTAACTTGTGAGTTTTATCTGTTGGGGTATGCTCACTCCACTGTGTCTAATGTAGATTTATGGATGTGTAGATAGTTTTAGAGGATTTTTCAATTTTGTGACCCAGTATAAACAAAACAGTATCTGAGACAGGTCTCAATCAAATTACAGGGTTATTTTGCGAAAAATATGACTTACAGCCTTTGACACAGCCTTAGGAGGTCCTGCAAACATGTGCCCAAGGTGGTTGGATTATACATTGGTTTTATGCACTTTAGGGAAACACAGAAATACAGGGAAAGACATAAATCAATACATATCAGATATTCATTAGTTTGTCCTGGAAAGGTGGGATAACTTGAAGCAGGGGCTTCCAGGTCATAGGTGAATTCAAAGCTTTCCTTACTGGCTACTGGTAGAAAGAGTTCAGCTGTGTCTAAAGAGTTCAATTCATCATAAAGAAATGCTTGAGTCTAGAAAAGGGGGTGTGGAAGACAAGGTTCTTGTCATGTAGATG